>NC_051220.1:35285218-35387718 GCF_015220715.1 Pygocentrus nattereri | reverse complement strand
AAATGGACACTGTAAAATGAATTGATGGGGGTTTTGTGGTGTGGTGCCTCTCCATTTAGTTGCTGTGTACACACATTATACATTTACACACACACACACACACACACACACACACACATACATACATACATACACACACACACACATTATATTTCATATATATATATATATATATATATATATATATATATATATATATATATCATTCCTTTAGAAAGTAACTATTGAATATGAGTTACAATATTTCTGACTGCTTTCTGGCAAAGCAAACTTTTACTGGAGATCAGCCCTGGTGGAGATTCAACTTAAATTCTGAAGGCAACCAGGTCAATTGCTTACTTTTAAGTTAAAACAACGAGCGTGGTGTTGTTTTCCATTGACAGTGGACCTAGCAGAGAATAACGCCCAGTAAATGGCACTGAAAATGCTGCTAAGAGGCTCTGCCTGACTCCCTGACTCCGGGCGGACAGCAGCCCCGTGCCTACAGGTGTGTGCAGTGGCCTGGCCGAGCTGTGTAGGACCCGGTGGTGGAGGTGGTGGGACGGTACCTGGTAGCTGGAGGCTGAGAGGGGGCTCCCGCTTGTGAAGGAGTCCTGCTGGCCCGGGGAGGCGCTGCTGCTGCTCCCGGAGTACTCCTGGTACATGATCCAGCAAAATAAAATAAAAAAATAGGCAAATTTCAGAGGTTGGTAGAGATCTCCCACACGTTTAGAGTGTCTTCTTGCACTTCCAAGCAAAAAACAAAAAAAACAAAAACAAAAACCCACAGCCGAGGTCCCTTAGCGTGAGCTAAGAAGACTAGTGCGAATTAAAAGCAGACTAATATCCCAACAATCAGGCTATAAAATGGTCAAACAGGTCTACAAATCCGGCTGTTAGTTATACTGTTATAAATCAGAGAACTGCCGTCTTGCAAGCGCTCGTTTAGTCCAGTAAACAGGTTCTGGTTAAAAAATGTAAAAAGTAAAGGTGTCTCCCCCGCTGTAAATCAAGGCTAGAGTGACTAATAAAAACTTCTACGAAAATCTTTTTTTTTCTCTCTACAATGGACTAAAATGTCTCTTGTGCACCTACTTTCTGTAAATGAAACCCGGCGCAGGTTTCGTCCCTGTTTTTGTCCTTTTTTGTCGATATGACTCACAGGAGCGACCGCGCTGCCTTCACCTTTTCAGATGCGCGTCCCTTGTTCTCTTTTTTCCTCTTTCTGCCCTCCTGCTCGCTCTGCGCGTCCACCTTTTTGCGCGATGACTCACTCCAATGGCACTACTGCGCTTTCGCGTCTGCTTATCAACGCCAACCTGCGCACTCGCCCAGACAAAGTCCGACGTCAGCGCGGGGGGTGAGCGAGCGGTGAGCGCACAGACCGCCGCTCGGCCAGACACGCTTTCGCAGCGATGTGGAGGAACGTATCGTTACGGCTCAACGAGCGCAGTAGATCGAGTTTAAAATGATTTAAAGCTGATTTATGGGAGTTTTGAGCTCGTTTGGCTGCTCGTGTTTCCCCCCTCTTCTCTGCCTCGGTTGGTTTTGGCCATTGACGTTCTTTCCTAAAATGGGCAGTTGCGTCAGCGCGCACACGAGCACGGGTTTCCTACAGGTCCCAGTGGAGGGATTCCCTCTCAGCGCCCCTCTCTCTCTCTGTGTCTCTCTCAGTCTCTCTCTCTCAGTCTCAATCTCTCTCTCTCTCTCTCTCTCTCTCTCTCTCTCTCTCTCTCTCTCTCAGTCTGTCTCTCTCTCTCTCTCTCTCTCTCTCAGTCTCTCTCAGTCTGTCTCTCTCTCTCTCTCTCTCTCTCTCTCTCTCTCAGCTCAGTTCTCAGTTCAGATCTGGACTGGAGCTTCAAATGCACGAGCTGCTGCGACTCCCCATAACTATATGGATGCTATTGTGTTTAACACCCCCCCTTCCTCTCTTTCCCCCTCTCTCTCGTTTGATCTGGAGCTCTGTCTGTCTGTCTCTCTCTCTCTATCATCATCATTCGCATTGTCTTTATTTTATTAATTGTATTATCTAGCTCCTCTAACGCGCTATCTACTGTGCTGTAACTGTACTCCACGCCACTGATGCACAGAGATTGGAAACAGGTGTCTCTGGGCAGTGGACAGGAATATCAGACTCCTGCTGAAATGCGCGGCAGATAGATGTCGCCGGTGGTACAAACAAGGTTCATTTAGTTGGGGGTGGGGTGGTCCTGTGTTTGGGGTGCAGAGCGCAGATTGATATCATTGCACTCAATCACAATCACAGCTCTAATGCACCAGCATCTCAGGGTACAAGAAACAAGAAACAGTGAGCGTATGCTCAATTTTTAATCGTATGACAGCAAAACGAGCCCAGATTTTTTGCCCAGATTTTTTAGAGTTTTGATGTAGAGTGCAAACATCATTAAAGTTTCAGAACGTACCCCTCCCCCACACATGTATGGAAACTAAAATAGGCTGTTTGTACAGTTTAAATACATTTTTCATGTGATGTCACAAAAAACCTATTTACATACACCTGCATTTTCAGCCAAAGGCACCTAAGCTCCACCTATTCCCATTGAAGTTATAAGGAGTGTTTCAGGCTACCTTTTGAACCATGCACATTACAGAACAGTCAATCAGAACAGACAGAACTCATTTACATATATCAGCCTTAAAGGCACAGTACATACACAGCCTGTTTGAGTATGAGCATTAAAGAGACATTGTAATGATCAAATAATGAGAACTATGACTGCACATACACACCAGAATCACACAGGGGGTTAAAAACGAGCAATGTAGCATATGAGCCCTTTAAACTCTTATATGTAACGTATGTGTGTGCATGTGGGATAAAAGTGAAATGAGGATGATGAGGTTGCTTTTGCTCATGAAAATTGCCAATAAGTGATGATATATCTCATTGACAAGCAATAAGTGATCTCGAAATGAAACAAAAACAAGGCCTGTATATCACACACTGAACAACGAGCCCCTGCTGGCAACTTGAGGTTAATAATCCATTAATTCCTGAGTGATTAGCGCCTTCAATGACAAAAGCGCGCTGGTAGTGGCGTCACGCCTGCATAAACATCGATCATCACTCACTGCACCATCGTCATCTAAACCTCTCTGGAGTTCAGAGGACATGGAGATACTGTAGTGCCAGTGAGTTCTGACTGCAGACCATGGCCTTGTACGTCACCTGATTCAGCTCAGCACTACAATCCCAAAGACCTTTATGAGATGAACTAGGTGGGGTCTGCAGACCTGTGTGTAACTTATTAAACTAATTTATTATTTTTGCATTGACTTATTATATGATATTATATATCATATAACATATCATAGCTTATTTTCAATTTTGTAATGTCTTACTTATAATGGAGGTTAAGGAAATTATTCAGAGCTTTTATTCAAAGTAATAGTGGTCCGTTCATTATGAAATGCTCACCCAATGTAAAGGGCAGCTGGTGTTTTAAAATTATATGAAAAAATATAATTTAATGACAAAATTGTTATTGAGACATGTTGTAACATTTCCTATTTGATGGTTGCAAATATTGCATGTGTACCAGTTAAGTGCACAATAGTCTGGTAATTATTCATGTTACATGTGCATTGATTGTATAGACATTGAGGGTATTATGGGTCTGTTTTCAAGACCCAGAACTCCTCACAACAGGTTGAAATGCAAAGAGCTTCAAGTGAAGTTCTTCTGCTATTAGAAGGTTTATTGGGGCAGTTGTGGGCTGGAGGTTAGGGAACCAGCTCTGTGACCGGAAGGTTGCTGGTTTGATCCCCTTGGTTGATGATCCATGACTGAAACGCCTTTGAGCTAAGCAGTGTTCCCTGGGCACTGTGGATAGGGCTGCCCACTGCTCCGGGCAAGTGTGCTCACTGCCCCCTGTGTGTTCGCTAGTGTGTATGTGGTTATTGCATGGATGGGTTAAATGCAGAGGTCTAATGTCACAGTGTACAAACACAGTGACAAATAGTTCTCAGTTCTTAGAAAGTAGCTAATGCACAGTAACCAATGCATAGGTTGTTATAATCACAGAAATTAAATACTAAAGCAGACTGAGACTGAGCACCTCCAGTGACAGGTCTGTTCAACAAAAGAGTTCCAATGCATGAATGCAGTTCCACTAATACCACTGACAATGCATTATTACACCACTCTAACAAAACTAGGCAACACACTAGAGCTCAGTAAATGCTTTTACCTACAGACACGGACTACAGTATAGCTCAGTAAATGCTATGAGCTACAGACACGGACTACAGTATAGCTCAGTAAATGCTATGAGCTACAGACACGGACTACAGTATAGCTCAGTAAATGCTATGAGCTACAGACACGGACTACAGTATAGCTCAGTAAATGCTATGAGCTACAGACACGGACTACAGTATAGCTCAGTAAATGCTATGACCTACAGACACGGACTACAGTATAGCTCAGTAAATGCTATGACCTACAGACACGGACTACAGTATAGCTCAGCAAATGCTATGACCTACAGACACGGACTACAGTATAGCTCAGTAAATGCTATGACCTACAGACACGGACTACAGTATAGCTCAGTAAATGCTATGACCTACAGACACGGACTACAGTATAGCTCAGTAAATGCTATGACCTACAGACACGGACTACAGTATAGCTCAGTAAATGCTATGACCTACAGACACGGACTACAGTATAGCTCAGCAAATGCTATGACCTACAGACACGGACTACAGTATAGCTCAGTAAATGCTATGACCTACAGACACGGACTACAGTATAGCTCAGTAAATGCTATGACCTACAGACACGGACTACAGTATAGCTCAGTAAATGCTATGACCTACAGACACGGACTACAGTATAGCTCAGTAAATGCTATGACCTACAGACACAGACTACAGTATAGCTCAGCAAATGCTATGACCTACAGACACGGACTACAGTATAGCTCAGCAAATGCTATGACCTACAGACACGGACTACAGTATAGCTCAGTAAATGCTATGACCTACAGACACGGACTACAGTATAGCTCAGTAAATGCTATGAGCTACAGACACGGACTACAGTATAGCTCAGTAAATGCTATGAGCTACAGACACGGACTACAGTATAGCTCAGTAAATGCTATGACCTACAGACACGGACTACAGTATAGCTCAGTAAATGCTATGACCTACAGACACGGACTACAGTATAGCTCAGTAAATGCTATGACCTACAGACACGGACTACAGTATAGCTCAGTAAATGCTGTGACCTACAGACACGGACTACAGTATAGCTCAGTAAATGCTATGACCTACAGACACGGACTACAGTATAGCTCAGCAAATGCTATGACCTACAGACACGGACTACAGTATAGCAAATTAGCAGCTGGTTCATAGTTGACATGCTTTTTTCAGTGTTTCTTACACTTCATGGGTTCTTTGGAGAGAACCCCTATCCGTTTGCTATCTGATCCCTCTTATAAGCTCTATAGGAAGTTAGGAGGATCTAGGTGAAGAGGTTCAGCAGTTCAGCAGTGACGCGTGTGCTCGGCCCTGGCGGACGTCATGCACTGACTTGCAGTTATATCTTTCTTTACGCAGGGAAAGGGCTCTTAAAGCGGAGCGCATGGAGAATTAGCACTAAATCCATGTATATATCAGGAAGGTGGAGATGTTCTCGTGTTAATACAGATGGAGCTTGCTGCAGGCACACAGAGCGGTGCATGTAAAATTTTGTATGCTGTAGGCCGACTACGCACAGCAGAGCCATTTTACCATGCGTAGAGTTCATGTCAAGAGCCAGACAATGATTTGCACCCTTGCTAACTGCATTACTATTTTACTGAGAGGAACTAACACACTGCATCCCTGCACTCTCTGGCCAACACTTCTTCACCCCGTAAGTGGCTACATCTCTGTGGAAATCTGTCTGAAAGCCAAAGGAAGTCGAGACAGAATGTCACAGAGTAAAGAAAGCACGTGAAGGTCTTGATAGAGACATTGTTCGAGGATTTGAGGACCTACTGGCGCATTTAACTCGTCAGCTGGCTGACTTAAAGCTCAGCCCCTCCTACTAAAACTAGAGGACAATGTTGTGATTAAAGGATTAACACTCTAACCCAGATTATATCATCAGACATATTCATGGATCCTAATCTGATAACCCTTTATGCCTATACATACACGTGAGTGCGGAGTGAGATGTAAGGTATTGAGTGAGTGTAAGGTAGGTTTCAAAACCATAGACATGATTAAAGCACTGATCACAATCAGACCCATTAATTTTTTACTCATGTGTATTACTAGGGCTACTTTGGTTACTTTGACTCATGTGTTGTGGTAATTTATACCATACATATAGCACTATATGCTGTATAAATTATTACACAATACTGTGTTATGAAGTACTGCATAAGTCGGAAACAACACTAACACTTCACTTATTTAACCCCCCGTTAACGTTCCAGGCTTATAAAATACTAAGGCTTATTATTCAGTAACTACAGGGACTTCAATGCAAACTAATGGAGCTTTTCTTAGGTTATAGAAGTGTGTAATAAAGTTTTGGGCCTGCCTTACCAGATTGGTAAGTTACGTTTTCAGTGGAGTTCATTTTTCAGTACAAATATTCCAATTGGCCATTTTGACTGGGAATGAGACAAATGAAAGGTGGTCTCTGACGTCCTTCTTACAGCTCTTGTCAGGGGACTTCCTTTCAGGTTTTTAAACAAACCTGTTTTTCCACACCTCCGAAGTTCAGTCCTAGGAGTTGGTTGAAGTAACACCAGCAGCTTCTTTGCTTGATTTGCAAATTATTTTCTTTTTTGTCTGTTTCCTTTTCTCAGTGAGGGCTTCTTGACAGCTACACATCCTTTCAGACTCATTGCACTTGAGTTGTCTTCTCACAGATGAAAGCTTTCAGTACTGTTTTGGATGGGGTGGTTGTTAGGAGTCCCATTTTTGCCAGTATATTTTAATCAGTTTTGCACTCCAGTTTTGGAGACTCCTGTTTTTCATGTGTTTTCCCTGATTTTCCTCTTCATTTTGCAAGAGGATAATTTAACACTTTAAACCTGAAATAGCTCATTAAAAGGGGGAGGGGCAAAACACTTTTTGTGTAAACACAAACTAATTAATTAAACAACCCTTACGCACTCCTATTGTCCACTCTCAGTCCACTCCCAATGCCATAGTTATTTCTTAAATACACTGAACTGACTGTGTGGTAAAGTTCCCAACACTAAGCTTAACTAAGCTTACTCTGCTTTTGGCTGGACCAGGGAGCGCTGGTCTAAATGACCTGTCTGTCTGGGTGTGTGAGCGTCTCTGACTGAGGCCACCGGGCAGATGCCTTATGGATTACAGAGCAATGAGGACAGCTGATACAGATTAGCGACCTGACTATCTCTTCAAATTTTATTTGCAGGTTTCCTTGGCAACTAATGCTGAGCAGTGCAAAACAGCAGACAGCCACAATGTGAACATTCCAGGCCCGGGGGAATATGAGACTCCGGGGGGAGTAAATGAATTCATGCTGGAACATTTCCACTGATTAGGCCAATCACATTACAGGAACGATTGAGATGCAGCACTGGTTTGTCTATTGTCTGTTATTTACCTGCCGGATGATATCCATCGCTCAGGCAATGCATTTAGGAGAGAAGAGGTAAGACGACTAATTTGAGTTGCTGACGTTTCTGTCATTAACCTCAATTACTCAAGGTACTCTGTCTATTGCAGGTTCAAGGACCCCTTGAAAACGAGATGCTGCATCTCAAGGGGCTTTCCTTTCATTAAATCAGCAGCACTCTGATAAAGTTCAAGTGAATATGCAATATGAATTCTTAAATGTTTATGAAGAGCTAAACAAACAGTCTACATCTGCATTTAGTGAGGACAACAATGCATCTACTGAAAACCCCCCAAAACCACAAGCTTGGCAAAAGAATATGTGTTTATTTGTTTGTGAATGAAGGGAAAACCTGGTGACCTCTCTAAAATGACTCCGTGTTGTCATGGAAGCTGGCATTCAACATTTAGTCTTCTCTTAATGTGTCCACCAAATGCTCTCGCTCTCTCTCCAGCCTGGTGGGCCCATTTCGAGTGTTATTTCCGTCATGACATCATTCCATCCTGTCAGCGAGCACTGTCTCTTTACCCTCAGCCCCGATTCATTAACAGGAAACGCAGATTTTTAACCCAGAAAAGTGGCACCAATGCACTAATGCGCTGTCTTTACATGCAGACCAGCGTACGTCTGTGCTGTGGTTTGGGGAGAGAGAGCGATTACTACAAAAGGCCGTGTGTTCCTGCTACAATGGAAGGAAGTGCGTCACAGATGCATCGTTGACTTGAAACAAAGAGCGACGGAACGGTGCGGTGGCTACCTTAAAAACAACGAGGGGGAAAGAGGAGTGTGATGGAAGAACTGAACAAATAGGGGAGAAAGAGGAGAGGTGGGGGGACTACAAAACAGGGCAGAAGGTGTCAGCCCCACTCTCGAGGGGTCTTCCCGTAATCTAGCACGTTTGGTCAAGGGAACTATGACCCATCACAACAAGTCTCCGTTCCGAGACTGAAGTAGAGGAAAGAAACAAGGGCACATCACTCCTTCGCTGTTTATTTTAATCAATAAAGGCTTTTTATCATAAGGAAAGCAGAGGGGAATTTTGTGTCTGGTGACGTGGTTCCATAAGATTTACAAGAAGTAGGCTAAGAATGGGATGGGCGAGGAGCGGGGGGGTTACCATGTAGTGTGGAATGCTAATGGATTTGCTCAAAACACAAGTGCACCTCTGTTGTTTGACTTTCAGATCTGATAAGGTTCCTGTAGCGCCGTCCACATCCCGTCTGCAGTGTAGCGTACACGACTGGAATGCAAAGCTGAATGGATGGGAAAGACACAAAGTTGGCGGTAGAAAAGCAGGTGCAGCTCAACACAACAAGCTGAAGCTGGTGAGAGAGAGAGAGAGAGAGAGTGAGAGAGAGACAGAGAGAGAGAGAGAAGCATAACGATGAGTGGGGATTGTGGTAACGGGGGGAGGGGTGCATTTTTAGGACTGAATCCCAATTTAAAGACTATAGACTTTTTGAAAACATCATAGTCTATATTTTTAAATGTTTCATTGAAATCTATAAACAAATCAATAAATATAAGTAAATTCCATAATCATGTGCCGGCTGTTGTTTATAGATGTAGACTGTAGATTTCTTTATGTCATCCCTGGTCAAATGAAATGTACTGTGATTTTCTAAGTAGCACATCCTCTACAGCTCATGTGCCAAACACAGATCAGGCCCGTGACACAGTCCTTTCTGGTCCGCAAACAAATTTCTATTAATAGTTGCCTGTTTCACAATGCACTGTACTACAGTCCCCAGCATGCACTGCAACGTAATGTGCGCTCTGACTCTCTTACCCCAACAACAATCTATGGGACAGTGGATACACTTCAATTCTGCAAAGTTTCAAACCAGTCATATCACCAAACACATCTGCTGCATTTCAGCTGCAGTTCAACTGACATAAACGTCTAAAATCAGCTCAGCAGCTCAGAAATTGAGCCCAAGAATTAATGAAATTAAGGTAGGTTCAAAATGTTGAGCACCCGGGCACATTTATATATTGAATGTTTCAAGTATTCATTTAATATTTCAAGATCGACTACAAGTGCCAGTATTTTTCTATTGAAGTTTTTGCATATTTTTAATAAGCCAGTTCGGTTTACAGCACAACATTAATTAAAAATGAAATAAAAGCATTTTATTTTTAATTGTTGAGATTTCCTAATATGGCCCTTTCACTCATTGAGTTTGACTGCCCTGCTTTACAGGAAACAAACATGTCAAATACGGCATTTATTTCTGCTAATTTTTTTTAACACATTGGAAAAACAATAAGACATAAAAAATAAACTGGGCCATAACCTTTGCACAGGCCAAAAAAACAGCAATTGTGCATTATAATGTGTTCTCTGTAGAGGTCGAGTGCTTCATTTTAAATGAGTCTGAATTCGACCTGGGCGCCCTTACAGCTGTGCGTAGAGTGGGGTGTCTTCAGCTGTAGAGTGTCTACTGCAACAAGTGCCATGACAGGACAACGCAAGTGTCCACATGACAATGTCTACAATACTAAATGTCCATGTGGTCAATAACAGCATAATAGCAGCATTTAGCAGCAAATCGCTGTTGTCAGAACAAAACCTTGTATCTCCAACTTAACAGGAGAAGAAAAAAACACTTACTGTACTTTTAATGTAAGTCAGTGGAACCAGACTGTTCTCCAAGTAATTTTTGGCTATTTCTTTTGTTCCATCCATCATGAAAATTACAAACAATGAAAAGCTGAACAGACATTTTCTAATTATGTAAATAACTGAAAAAATGGAGATACAAGGCTTTGTTCTGACAGCAGCAATATGAGACTATTTGATGGGTAATATGTTCTAAAGTGCAAAGATCTGCACAGTAATGCAGATGTAAAGAGCCAGTGGAATAATAAATATGAGGAGATTGAAATTTGTTGCATTGAGATCTTTGCATGCATCCCAGTGAACATATATCTCCTCATATTTATTACTGCTGATGCTTACAACACTTTATGACATATACAACATTTTATATGACATAATACCAAGAAAAAAAGCATATTATTGTATTTCAAAAAAGTAACTTTAGAGAAAAAGCAAAAAAAACTCTTTGAACTTTCAATGTAAGTTAATATAACAAGATTTCATTTTAATTAATTACTGGATCGTTTCCACTGTCAGGTGTTCATCATGGAATTTTGACAATGTACAGAGCTAGGATTAAAGGTACAGTGAAGGTACATTGTTCATTCATCAAAGGTACGACAGCGGTTTTAAGGTCCAATTGTGTACTTTAAATAAGTTTTTCTCTGTGAAAAGTACGTATTCGTACCTTTTAATGACCTAAAGTCTTAAAACAGAACAGTAAAATAAAAAGCCTGGAGAGGTGATGGGGTGTGTGGAGACAGCACCATATCTGTTGACCTTTTCATTGTAAATATAATTGCAATGAATTGTGGTACAATTATGTCCCCTGACTTAAGGTAGTGAGATGTACCCTTGAGAGTACCACCCCAGTGTCCAGAGAGGTACTGCCCCAGTGACAGCCTCCCTTTTTTTCTGAGAGTGTAAAGGGTAGCTGGTATTCAAAGCGCACTCAAAAAATGAATAAAAATGGAGATACTAGACTTTGTTCTGACAGTGACCTATATATATATATATATATATACATCAGCATTTGAATAGTGAATGTGCAAGTTTAAGACCCAAAGTCCCCATTTTCTGACCTTTTAACCCAAAAGAACATCGCACTTTTCCATGGTGAAGCTGCGGCCCTGAGTAACACTTTGTCAAAATGTGTTAAACTCACCGTGTGTCACAGTGGCTGAGCCAATATCCGACACAATCTCTGTCTAAAGCATCTACTCCTCATAGTGTGAAAGCCTCTACTGTCTTATCACATTTCATCTGTTTCTTAGGTCTTGTTTTTTGCCGCACGTTTGTGAATAAAAAAAGCATTGTGCTTGCAGTCCGTACACAGCAGCTATTGTTTCACACCATGCCTGGCCTGTCAGTACACGCATAAAACATCACCTCTTCTCACCTGCTTAGATCTAACATCTGATCTCGACAGAAGATGGAGGACTGAAGAGAAATAGAAGCACAATGTTTATCACTGATTCAAAACGAAGGGCAGAAGAGGGTGCGCTGATAGACACTGACACCACCTTCTGCAACAGGAAGACTCATTTGATTCATTTTGGACAGAGTAGAAGCAGTGGAGATGGAGGGGTCTGTGGGTCCCTTGCTGGAGTGTACTCCTCTGGAACGCCCATTGCTTATGGTTGAACTGAGGCTTAATGTGAGTGTTGAAATGTGGAAAATTTAATTAGACTGCCAAAGGGGGTTTGTGTCACTTGGCACATGCAGAGTAGGACCACCTCCCACCCACCCATCCGCCGCCTTAGCTGCGCTGCTCTATCTGCTGTGGGGGTGTGGTGAATACCTCACAGGCATGACCTTCAGGCCAGGGGGCCACGGGCAGAGGGCAACAGATTACAGCTGTGCTGTGATCACATGCGCAAAGTAATCCAAACCATTTAATAAGTGCTCTTGTACAGCTCAGTACTGAAAAATAGAGCTTTTTCCTTCCATGTCCAAGTCCAAGTCCAAGGTTAAAGATACTATGGAATTATATACACTGCTCAAAAAAATAAAGGGAACACTTATAACTCCAAAATTCTGTGAAATCAAACTGTCCACTTAGGAAGCAACACTGGTTATCAATCAATTTCACTGCTGTTGTGCAAATGGAATAGACAACAGGTGGAAATTATTGGCAATTAGCAAGACACACTCAATAAAGGAGTGGTTCTGCAGGTGGGGACCACAGACCACTTCTCAGTACCTATGCTATGCTATGAGACGGACTCTACAACCCACACAAGTGGCTCATGTAGTGCAGCTCATCCAGGATGGCACAACAATGCGAGCTGTGGCAAGAAGGTTTGCTGTGTCTGTCAACGTAGTGTCCAGAGGCTGGAGGCGCTACCAGGAGACAGGCCAGTACACCAGGAGACATGGAGGAGGCCGTAGGAGGACAACAACCCAGCAGCAGGACCGCTACCTCTGCCTTTGTGCAAGGAGGAACAGGCGAGGAGGAGCACTGCCAGAGCCCTGCAAAATGACCTCCAGCAGGCCACAAATGTGCATGTGTCTGCAGAAACGGTTAGAAACCAACTCCATGAGGATGGTATGAGGGCCCAACGGATGCTTTAGTCCAGGTCTGGGAGGAGATCCCTCAGGAGACCATCCGCCACCTCATCAGGAGCATGCCCAGGCCTTGTAGGGAGGTCATACAGGCACGTGGAGGCCACACACAATACTGAGCCTCATTTTGACTTGTTTTAACGACATTACATCAAAGTTGGATCAGCCTGTCGTGTGTTTTTCCACTTTAATTTTTTGTGTGACTCCAAATCCAGGCCTCCATTGGTGAATAAATTTGATTTCCATTGATGATTTTTGTGTGATTTTGTTGTCAGCACATTCAACTTTGTACAGAACAAAGTATTCAATGAGAATATTTCATTCATTCAGATCTAGGATGTGTTATTTGAGTGTTCCCTTTATTTTTTTGAGCAGTGTATATTAAAGACCAAGTTTTCAATATTAAAGCTAAATCACCTTGAGGCAAGCTCTACAAGTAAAAAATGATCACTGAACAGGTGCAAAGCCATATTCTATAGTCATGAAAGCAAGTTTTCTTCAGAGCCATCATCTGTTGCCCTTTCCATTGAGCTGTGAAGGACACTGACAATATAATTCCAGCACTGCTACTGCACACGTTTTCTTATGGGGGTGAAGATCAAACCATTCAGTGATGTTTCCATTACTGTAGCAGACAGTGCTTATCTGCTGATGGCATGTAAACATGTTACAAAGCACTAGTGGTGTACTGCAGAGCACCATTCTAGGGCCCATGTCATTCACCTTGTTTTAATGATACTTCACAGCAAGTGAATGTAGGATGAATTTTTAGGTTGATGACTTCAGACTTGACCTTCTCCGAGGACCAGATCATGCAGAACCAGTAAAACCAGCACTTAGTTGATTCTTTTAGCCTGACACATCTCAAACAAGTCAAGACGTCTGGAGTAAAGCACAAGCATGTTTTTCTGCAGCATGTCTGGCGATCATTAGGATTAACAAGAAAATAGAATTCCAGATCTAATAATTACATCATGAGACAGTTTTCTAGACAGAGATTAGGGCTAGTCTTGGACTGAAATGCGATGTCAGTTATGATTCACTACTGAAAAGCCTTTTAGTCCATACTTAAGCTTAATTTGGTTCCAGGAAACCAGTCTTATATACAGTATCTATTGAATCAGTTCAAGGAAAAAAAGTCATGGAGTGCGCACTCAAAGATTCCAGTGTCTCTACAGTTGTAAACATTTTTGGGAAGGTAAACAGGGGGCCCCTGGCCTCCTGATCCACTCCATGCAGCTGTCTGAGTGACTCTGACTGTGTGTCACTCCACCCGACAGGTCTATCAGTGAGACAGGCCATCAGAACATGTCCCTCACCTTGACAGCTCCACAGCGGCCAGCACTCAATCTGCCCTGACAGCCAGCAAGGTAGCGCTGCAAGCAGGCCACAGGAAAGCACACAAGCTGAAGAACAGGAGGATGAGATTGGGAGAGATGGTAAGTTGAAGGGAAAAGTGGAGGACAGGAGAAGAAAGAATTACCCAGATGGACTTCACAGACAGAGTGAGAGAAAAATAACCACTCTTTTAATCATAGTTAACCCTTTAAATTACAGGCCTATTATCCAGTTAATTATCCTCAGACTTGTAGTAGATCTTTCTCAAAAGCATTTAAGCATGTTATTTTCTTCATGATATACCTTGTTGGGAGTGGGCTTTACATGTGCAAGAAATAGTAGTGCTATATTATGATTAATACCACCTTTATTAGATAAACAGTATCCATTTTTACATTATTTAACAGCTGTTATTCTTTTCAAAAACCTATATCCAAAATTGTTACATTGAGTACAGTTGAGTACAATACCTAACTATGCAACTAATGTAAAGTTTGTAAAGTTATGAGATCGATCAACTGAAGAACAGACTCTTATACAGAGCTGTAAGGTTTTAATGGAATAGAAAAAATAAAAATTACACACACACACACACACACACACACACACTTCAGTAACACCAGATGTAGTTTAGATACAACAGATGTTCTCTAGTTTTGAACTATGACGCTAATATTACTGACAAACACAAGAAGTCAATAGTCACCCAAATCACCGAAATCTTCAGTAAACCTGATCAAACCACATTTACGTCTTCATTAAGGTTATGCAGGCTTGTTGTTGGGTAGAACACAGCATGACTTACTGTGAGCTATAAAAACGAACCAATCTTCACCGTGTAGATAAACACTGCAGTCAGCCCTTTTAGACGTGTTGTGCCGAATGATGTCCCTGCAGAATCTGGCATCCATTCATCATGCAGGACACTAGACTACACTTCAGATTTCTATTATTTATATTTCTAAACATGACTTCATTTTGAAAAGTCAAAACAAACAGCTATTAATAAAAATACACAGCAGAAATTACATAGAAAGTCTGCATACATATGCCTGCAAGATTGATGTGCACGTGAAGGGGAGGTTGAATTTGGCATGACATCTCTGTTGTCTATAATGGATTCCTGCAGCATTCAGCTAGTTTTGTTCATTTTTATTGCCCATACGACTTTAATAAAAGTGGTTGGAGAGAGATTTTGAGGACGTATTTATGGAAAAGATATTGGTGACTATTGATGTCTAGTGCTTGTTAGCAATGTCAGCCGTGTAGCTTCAATTTAAAAGTAAAGAAGCAAAATATGGTCATCAAACATCTTGGCTGATCGACTAAATTTAGGGTAAGTGTAAGGTGTAGAACTTATCCAAACTGTCACTTCTAAGGAGTTCACATCACACCCAGAAAATTTCATCTCACTGGGCCTACAGTTCTGATGAGAACTTGACAACTATTATCTGAGGTTACGTAAAGTAGCAAAACGAGTGTAAGATGTGGCTCAGCTCCTCCACACATGCAAATAGGATGCTGAGAGACTTGAACTCACTAGCCTTATCTTCAGTGACTGAGGCTGGGAACAGTGGCTTTATGGTGCAATTGGAGATGGTCCATCCCAAATGGAGTGTCAATCCCTCTTAATTCCCTGCTAAATAGCAAGAAAGCCAAAAGCCGTGTGCCAGGCCCGAAGCACCTGAGGGGTTGCGCTTGTGTAAATCCATGACAGGTTTAAATCGAACGCTTCTGATCGCAGCCCAGAGGAAGACAGAAGAAAATCTGCATTCATCTTGTCAACCCCCCATCAAAAACAAACCTCATTTAAAAAAAAAAAAAAAAAAAAAAAACACGCCTAAGCAGAATGAGGGGGAGACAAAAGCAGAAACCTGGAAGTGCCAGAGCCAGACTGCTTTTGATCCGCTTAGCATGGCTTTCTCCTGCCTTTTGATGCATGGCTAGGAGGAGAGTAATTAGCAATTAACAATCAGGGTTTAGAGAGTGGAAGTTATTATCGACCAGGAGGGAAAAATATCTCAAATGTTTGACGAGGAGAGTGGTAGGATATCTGTATGTTGTTAACTAAGGCAAAGAGAGAGTGCGAGGAAAAAAAAAAAACCCCAGCAATAATTCTCTCATTTCCACGACATCTCCGAGGCCATTTTTTCCCTGCTCACAGATCAAACGAGCTGCAACAAAAGGCCCCAAATCCCCCCACTCTCTCCCGCTCTCTCCCTCTCTCTCTCCCAAATTAGCTAAGCCTCTCAGCTCCATCATCCCAAACACGGTTCACGTCAACAAGCCCAGCCACGTAGCCGAGTGCTACCGCCACCACTGAAATCCCCAATCTCCGCAACCCCCCCCCCCTCCCCCCAGCCCCCCTCACTCTAGCAAGCTGATGAAGAGGGAGGGGGGAAAAAACTCCCTCACTAATGTCACTCTGAATTTACAGGACACAAAGTACCCCAAGAGTTACCAGAACAGGAAAGTTTTGTCAGGCCTTCTTCTCTCTCTAACTCCCCAACTCCCTTCCCTGTTTGTCTTCACCAACTCTTGTCCTTGTGTTATGTCTTTATTTTCAGCCGAATATGACAAATAAAAGAGGTTGTGAAGGAAGAAAATTGCCGGGCCTGACAGCTCGGGGTAGTCTTTTGCGGTAAACAAGCGAAGGCGGCGGCGGCGGCTCCCCCCAGCCCTCGCAGCCGCACTGACATATTCAGGCCTGTGCAATGTTCCCCATTTCGCTCCGATTAGCTCCCGCACGCACCGCTGCCCTGTCTGCTTAGCGTCTCCAGGGACGAAGGGCTGATTCAAGACGGCACTGAGAATTCTCAATCATTTTCCCTTTTCTTCTTCGCTCTGTTTTCTCTCCACATCAAGACGCCATCGCTTTCTCTTTTAAGGTTGGAGTTCAAACCCCGGTTTGAACTTGATGGCTCACTGATGAAGGCGCCGAAACTCTCTGTAGGGGGTCAGGAAGTTTGCCAGTGTTTTTGTCTTGCTTTTCCCTGTGAAGTTCCCCTGGGTTTTCTGAGGTGAGGTGAGGCTGAGAGCCACCGTGGCTCTTAATGAACCTGGCCCGAGGGTGATAGCCCCAGGATCTGGCCCATGGCTCTGAGGAAAGTGAGAGATGTTTGGATTCCACTTGCCACTGAGTTGAGCAAACATGGCTCAGTGGCTCAGCGAGGAGCCAGTTTCTTTACTGAGACCTCCTGCTGTATAAAGACACAATCAGAAAAGGCCTGCAATGTTCTTGCCTTACTGGTGCTCCTTTGGTTTCCTTCTGAGAGTTCCACACTGGCGTGACGTAAGCTTGGAGGCCGGATTTCATGCTGTGACAAGTGTTGCAATGTTAATAACAGTGCTAACCACAGCAAATGGTTGCTGTGGGCCCTCACTCTCATACGTGGGCCCTCATTCTCATAGCTGCATAACTTTCACATCTCAGTTGTTGATATGAAACCTTGTACCTCAATTTTTCTGTCAGTTTTTTTGCATAATTTGAAACCACCAGGTATCAAAATTTCAGCAGAAATGCTCAGAAATGATTTAGAATAAAATATTGTTGCATTAAGTTACATTGAAAATGAAAAATGTGTTTTTTTCTTCTCATGTAAAGTTACTTTTTTGGAGATATGAGGTTTTGTTCTGACAGTGATATTCAGTTTAAGATGCTTGCAGGGGTTAATCAGCATAATATAGCACAATTATCATAATGTAGAATGTTAGTCATTCAGAGTTGTGCATTGGTGAGAAACTTACCAATCCTGATTTCTTTCAATGGTGGAGATAGGAACCAGAGGTTTTGATGTCTAAAACACAGATGTGGCTTTTTTACTGTCAATCCCAAACTACCAGAGTTCTTACAGGTAATTCTGACAATGGTAAAATAGCCATTCATCTTAAAAAAAATAAGTTTTATTTGGGGACTATTTTGCCTTACAACACATTGCATGTGCCTCTCCACCATGAACGCATTTAAAAAATACGTTTTAGACCAAAACTTTCTTTAAACTATCATAAATGACTCAAACAACAGGTATTGTATTCTTCACATTCTCATTTTATGTAAGCACTTTCTGTGATGGAGCTTTTAGAGTAATCAAACTCTTCAGACGTCTGGTTCCTATCACCACCACTGTGAACTAATTTCTCTAAAATGGAGTATTTGTTCACATATTAATGAATAAATTGGGCATAAATTCAGAAAAATCAGTGAAATTCGCCTTTAATAATAAGTTAGTGTCATAATAACCCAACCATCTTCTTTAACCTCCAAATGACAGATTCACTGGGTTTCACAGTCGACTTGTGTTATTTCATACATTTAAAATATGTTTGCTGAAAAACACCTTTGCTACAAACTTCCTCAAGTAGCTACAGTAGTACACCATGATCCTCCATAGGCTAAATCACTGGCTCGGAATGATAATGCCATGGCAATTAATGAATCTAAGCATCGTTTAAATTGCCAAGCTTCTTATTTTCTTCGGCCTGCTGCCATCGAGATGGTTTAAATAAGGCAGGATTAGTGGATTTAGCGTATTAACAGCCAAGTTGGCAGGCAAGACCTCTGTACTAAAAGTAGAGAGCGTGAGGGGGGGGAATGCATCTTCCAAAAACAAGCTTGAACTACACCTCATTTTAGGGCCAGGAATCTGTGTACCCAGTGGCTCAGGTAGATTACTTAAAGCATCCATAGAACAACCTCAATGGCTTTAAAATAGTTTTATGTATCAATATATGTATGTTGCATATGAATAACTGAAGAAATTGCATTGAAATTGCTCAAGAGACGTTTGTTTCATTATCTATGCTGGCTCAAACGGACATAAGGACGGTTTTACATACAAGGATTAAGCCTCGGCCTGGACTAAATGGCATTATGAATTAACATTATCTATTGACAGGAACATGTAATTCAGAAGGCCCAATCCCGTTTCTTCTTTTTACCCCTACCATTTATTTTTGAGTGTCACCCTAACCCCTTGGAACTGAGTTACAAGGGGTAGTGATTGAAATCTTGCCCTACGAAATGGGACCCTCAAACAAAAATAAATAAATAAATATAAATAAGGTTCATTATCATGCTTCATTATCAGCTACTAGCAGTGCTCAGTAGGCGACTTGGCCCGTCTTCAGTGATAGCAGAGAAGGGAAAAATTCAGCAACCTCACCGCTTTAGTTACATTTATGGTAACATACGCTTGCTAAGAGGGGGTATAAGACAATTACTTATTATCACCCTCCGCTAATTCTTTGGTGATACGAAGGTCAAGTCAGCTATTCTCGTTCAATTCTTATTTTCCCGTTCCACCTTAAAGGGTGCAGCAGTTATGTTCTGGCGCTTCAGGCGTCAATACTGGTGGGATTATTTAAGGTGCAACGGGAAGATTAGCATGCTATCAGTGATTTTTTATGCTTGTTACAAAGAAAATGACCATAATACATTGAAACGACATTAAACTAAGATCACACAGTGGTTATCATCATTTTTTTTTTTACAGAAAAAATTCACATTTGTAGGTTTCTTTGGTCACTTGTGCAGCCATATTTCTTATTTTCTCATAACTCTCCGTTTGGAGTGTTGTCACTGAAAAACCTCAGTTAGACTTAACACTTCACCCTAGCCCTCTATCCACCCATCCATCCATTTTCTAAGCCGCTTCTCCGTCAGGGTCGCGGGAGCCTATCACAGCAGTCATTGGGCGGAAGGCAGGATACACCATGATGGACAGGTCGCCAAGTCCATCACAGGGCAGATAGACAGACACAGACAGTCACTCACACACTCACACCTAGGGGCAATTTAGCATGTCCAATTGGCCTGACTGCATGTCTTTGGACTGTGGGAGGAAACCCACACAGACACAGGGAGAACATGCAAACTCCACACAGAGAGGACCCTGGTCACCCGGCAGGGGAATCGAACCCAGGCCCTCCTCACTGTGAGGGAACAGCGCTACCCACCGCCCACCCCCCTAACCCCCTAACTCAACAAAAATTGGGACCTACCCCCAGATGTGAACGCACAAAAGAGAAGGGCTAAGTGCTCAGTGGTAGGGGCGAGGGGTGAAATGGGATTGGGCCTAAATCTCTGTCTAGGAAACTTACAACTAGTTTTCAGGTGTCAAGAATGTCCAAAAAACTGACAAACTGTGATCCAGTGACGTCTCTAAGCCCAATTAAAGCACTCTCTCTTTGCTTCTTGTAAAAATGAAGGCATCATTGCTGCGATTGGTGAGGCGATTTGGAAACGGGTCAGTAAAGGTTACCGTGCAAAGCAGGGGTGGAAGCAAAAAGAGACTAAAAGAATCTTGCTTTTAATTCTCGTATTAAGAGACTTGATTCTATTAAATGCCCCAGATACATTCATCCCAGAGTTCCCAATTAGACATGACAGTTGCTACATTACGAACAATAAATATAGCAGTAGGCCGGCCCCCAGGCCAACAAAGACCCTTGACAATGACCCTCGTGCTTAATGATGAAAAACAAGCAAGCACACAGTGGCCTTCTTGCTCGCTCGCTCTCTCTTGTGCTTTTCGCTCATATAATCCCTCAGTATGAGAGGCTTCATCTCCTCTGTTGCACTGCACTCACATTTCTCCACTATTGTTCACACATGTTCACAAGAGCATTATCAGCATTGCTGCTGCTCACACTTGACAATTTATCTAGCAAGAAGATGAGAAGCAATCGGATTTGAGCACGTATGCAATAATGTCAGAATAAATTCGTTCTCGGTCCTCAAAATCTGATAACGAAACACGAACACCCACCCTCACACACACATGCACTGCTTCATAACCATTTCAAGAAGCAGTGCACAACTGAGCAAACCCACAGAGCGTCTTTCACATCACAAAGGAAATAATATGCCCTTTTAGTTTCACCAAACAGCTGTTTACTGGGGCAGCACCACACACTCCAGTGCTCTGAAGACGAACACAAAACAAAATGGTAACACTGTCTTCTAGGGGGCTTTGCAGGGGAAATCCACCAATATTTCAAAATTTCTGCACAACCATCATTTAAATGCAAACAGAGTGGTTTGATGTGAAACGCTTAATTCTAGAGAAACTTAAGAGTTAGAATTGCTCACAGTGGTGGTGACAGGAACCAGTTGTCTGAAGCGTGCATTACCGCTAAAAGCTCTCACACAGAAAGCTCTTACGTGAAATGATTACGGATATGCCGCCGAACGCCTGAGACATTGTTTTATTATGACAAACTTTTAGCTTAAAAAGTTAGGTGACACTTTATGTTAAGTGGTCCATTCAGATGAAACAAACGCTCAATGGACAAAAACATATGAGTGTTAGGACTAGGTTTCAGGTTGAGGTGAAGGTTAGGATTAGGGCCAGGGTGAGGGTTAGGTTTTGCATAATGGAAGTAACATTAACACTACATCTGCTTAATGTCGGTAACGCATCAAAAGAACATCAAGATATTTACTTCAGTGTACTCAGATGCTGCATTACTTCTACTTCACTGATACGCTGTTGATATGTTACTGATAATCTGTTAAGAGTTTATTAATCATTTACAAAGGACCAGTAAAAATAAGTATTACCAAAACTTAAAATACATTCATAGTGGAGTGGTTAAAGCAGGCATAATAGTCCCCAAGGAAAATGTGTCTCCCCCCCTCTCAGTTTTACCACTATTTATACCATCAACAACACACATAAAAACCGGGAAAACACGTGTTTGGATAGTAATTAAAAAGGCTAAATTTGTGCTGTAGACGTCGCAACCCCTGGTTCCACCACTGAAACAAAATCTGAGTCTTAGTTATTGACCGAAATTTTGAAAAATGGGTGGAATTTGCCTTTAGGCAAGTTCTAGGTATTTACCAGTTAAGTGTGGAGTACATCTTCCCAAGCAAACATAATTATTTTGAGTAGCATGATGAGTTCTGAGACTGCATCGAAATGGCCAACAGGTTCTAGGTACTAACTGGGTAAGTGTGGAGTACAATCACTAATATCCCCTTATTACAAGCACCAAGACAGTCTAACTAAACTACACTTAAATGACTAACAGGTTCTGTCTCCTCACCTAAGAAAGGATATGGTAAAGTACCTTAAAGTACTTGGAGTATCAAGGTGGTAACACACTACATTTCACTGTAATGTAAAGTGGTTTAAGCAGGAAAATTAACTGGAAGCACTGGAAAGTACTGGGTTAGTTATATGCTATAAAGTGACAGCATAAAGCACAAAGATAGCGTTCTGAGGTAAACTGTCCTAACCCAGTAAAACCACAGTAAGAATCATTGCTTTGTTTTACAGCCCACATTCAGTTTCGTTTATAGATGACAGACAGGTAAATACACTCAAAGACCATTTGTAATTTGTTTGTGTGCAATCTTTTCATGTTATAGAACCACCTGGTACTTTTTACCCAGAACCATTACACACTACTGGAGTTTGTACCTCACACTCGCACAGGTAATACCTAGAAAGTTGTGGGCATTTCAGTGTAACTTTGTTAGACTGCCTTGGAACTCATCATGTTTTCCAAAATACTACTTAGTACTTTGGAGTTTGTGCTCAACTGCATAATACCTAGAATGTACAGGACTGTAAAAGAAAGGAACTGACTATCGTGATGTCATTTTACATCCAGTCTGAAAGTCTCTGATGCTTTTAGTTTTGTTTGTTTTGATGTTTGATCTTGATGTATTTTCCTGGGCTCAAGTGTTCCACAAACCCACATGTAAAAGCTGAAGGCAGAAACGTGTCATATTCAAATATCTTATATAAATAGCTTATAATGTGTATGATGAAGTGAGAATCAGGCTGATCTGTTATGGAGCAAAGCCTCCAGAGTTTTAAAGTTTGTTTTTATCCTAATCTAACTTTTAATTAGATTTTTGACTATCCTAATCAAATTTCTAATTGGATTTTTAATTTAATGATTTTCTCTTTTAAATCTATTATTTTAATTTTTTTTTAAAATTTCTAGTCTTGCTTACTTGCTTTTCTAAACAACTGTATTTTCTCGTTTGACAGCTGTGTATGAAAGGTGCCTTGAAATATGTCTTTTGTTTTCACGATTCCTTTTGCTTCTCTTGTAAATGAACCGATTCCAGAACGAATCCATCCAAAAAAATGTGTTTTTTGTATGAGAAGTGTAGAAGGACAATTTGCCACTTTGGAAAAAGACCATACAGACCAGCAACTGTTACATTATGTGTTAAAATGGCTTAAGCGAAACAGCGACTGTGACCGCAGCGGCAGTGGGAAGTAACTCATTCCGTGTACTAAGGTAAAATGATAATGGATTTGTCTTTCCCCGAGCAAAGGTAACCTCTAATCATGTTTATTCATGAAGTAAGCAATCTGCATTCTAGTCATTTACATTTAATTCATTTTGTGTTTAATTAACTTTGAACTTTGCTGCATAACATTGATATAATCATGCCGTAAACATGTCATGGCAGATGTCACATGCTGTCATGATTTATCGTGCCAGATTTGTTCAGTAATATAACAGTGTCTTGTAACACTGTAATTACTGTTAATTATCATGACAGATGCCATAGTGTGCGATGTTAGGACAGCTTATGTCACATGCTAATTTTTGCTAGGCGTACTTGAGTTAATACTCTAGTTTCCAGCCATGACATCAAACACTATTGCTCAACAAATGGGTCAAGACAAACATAACAGGATGACATAGCCCAAAAACCTTCCATTCCTGCGCTGGATGTAATAGAATTTGCACTGCAGTTACAAGTTATTCAGGATTTGAGTATTTTTTATGTTACTCAAGTTTTTGGAGAGCTACTTTCATTACAGTCATTATTTCCCAGAAGTAATAATATTTTTACTATGGATATGGGTTTAGGTAACCTATGTCAGGACAGCAGTACTGGCTGAGGGACTGTGTTACCCTCTATGGCTCTAAGGAGGAGAGCTTATTAGTAAAATCAGTTCAAATAGGGTTCAAATAGAAACTGCCGGCCTTGACTGACAGAGCTGAGTACTCTTATTTACCATAACCGCTCCATCACAAGCATGGAAAGAGATCGAAATGAGTACCACAGTACCCTTACTGGGGAAAGCTGATGGCTTTCTGACTGAATTTGAGATTGTATAAAGTTGATGATTTACTCATTCAAACGCTCACCACCTTCTTTTAATAATTCCATGATTGTGACAGGGATTAGACATGTAGATACAACCTTTTACATCAATGTGCAATGAATTATACACAGTTAAACAGTGAAGGGAATCTAGAAAACAGAAGAAATTGATTTATTTTAGCTCTCTCAAACAAGGAGAACAGGCATGGAGCAAAAACAAGAGAAAAAATAAGAATAACACACAAAGACGCTTCCATCCTGTTGGAGTCATAAGGAATAGTACATTAGTGCAGCTTCAGTTAACCCGAATCTGTTTAGTAAACACAGTTCCGTTTAGACTCTCCAGTGCAGAACAGTAAATATTTTTCAGATAGACTGTCCATGGTGGCATTGTGTTTGAGTGCATATATGGGAGAGTTCTCTCAAACATGAAGGACAGCGTGCTGTGTTCTGTACCCTCGTTCAAGGCTCTCTCTTCTCTTCAGCACAGATTTTAGTAGCCATTTCTCTTCGTTTCAGATGTGCAGATATATCTGTCTCTATCATGTTCTGCATCTACAGTTTTCCATTGGCGAATGCTCCCTCTTGGAACTGAGGGATAAAACTCTTGAAGTATGCCCTATAAGGAGAGAGAGAATTACATTTATTTATTTTTGAACAAAAAATATAAATACACTACTGAGCAAAAGTCAGAGGTCGTATGATAAACTGATCATTTTATTAATCATAAGAAGTATGCATTAAAACCAGTAGAATAAATTAGGACAGCCAAATGTTTCAAAGAAATAATTGCGATTAATCACATTTGTCTTACTGGCTCAAATCTGACTATAAAGAAAGTCGTTTTCCCCTCTAAAAAGTATAGCAAATTGTTATAGCTACATGCGTGGACAAAATAAGCTTCATCATGTATTTACTTCCTTCAATAACATTGTGTGAACATGTAAATAGGGTGTGAGAGCAACAGCGGCTGCATGTTTCAACTCTGCGATTGTACCCTTCTCATCCTCATATTGCTAAGTTATGGAGCTTTCCACTTGCAGCAGGTTGCATTATTTATTCATAAGTCTCCTGCAAGTAATGTCCAGTGTAGCTTCCCAAAAGCGTCCTCCAGGACTAATGTTACCAGGATTACTGATATTGCTGTTGTCAGCGGTGTGTTTTGCTTGTAAATAACACCTTGGACTTGTACGTACTTCAGCGATAAATAAATTCATCAGGTTAGTAGATAGAAATAACTTTTATCAAGAGAACAAAACCAATGGAACTTGCTATTTGAAAGCTGTATCTGAATGACGGTACTACAAACACAGAACCACAGTAATAACAGCACGCAAGCAGCTGGGCTTCAGACTGGAACTACAGTAGGCTTGAAAATGTATTAATGATGTTAAAATAAATGTGTGAGATTAATAATTTACTGTGTTAGCACGTTAACCATGACACTACTAGAATGAATACAACTGGCCTAGTGGTAGGAGAGGTGAGCCTGCAACCGGAGGGTTGTGGGGTCATATCCCGAGACTGACTGGGCATTCCTGGCTATGGCCTTGGGCAAAGCCCCTAATGCCCCACTGCTCTGCTGGCAACACTATGCTACTTCCAGACTGGGCATCAATAGGCAGCAAAAGAACACATTTCAATGAACTATACTGTAAAACACTGTATAATTTATATCTATACTTGTGTTACCTTCACCGTTTATATGAAATTCTGCTTGGGGATCTAATACTTAGTTTATCTCATGAATCCTTAATTCAAATAAATCAGGTGTGCTGCTGATGGAATTTGACAAATGCACGCAATGGCTGGAGTGCAGCGAGAAGTCAAGAACCAGACCTGTGTTCTTCTGGATATCAATACATTTACTTAAAACTATTAATTATTCTTACTTTTTAACTGTATTTGTGGTTATTTGTATTTTTTTTTTATATATTGTTTTGCCTTATCACTACGATAAACATTAGCAACATTTTCATGGCTAAGAGTTTTGCACAGAACATTTTATACACTATGTATAAGCTTGAAAATACATACTAGTCCACAATTTCTATGAACATGAATATTATTTGCCACTGATCCTCTAAAGAACACAGGCCATCCAGACTGTTTGCTTATAAAATGAGAGGGAGAAACTCTGCTGGTCAGGAATGATAAGATATGGATTTTCTATTATGGAGACCAAAGTACAAACACTGGGAATTCATTATCTCCAGCATTTATCATGCTCTCCAGCAGTGAGGTGTGGCTGTCCATACAGGCCAAAGGTGAGAGTAAAACATTTTACCGTACATGCCTGCTGGAGACAGGGGCAACTGGAGCTCCAGACAAAGCAAGCCAGAGTGATGAAAGAGGTGGAATGTGTGAAGGTGAGGACTGAGGCAGTCAGCAGATCCTCTACAGCAGTGAAAGAATCCACGCTCTAAATTACCAATCTGTGTTCTCTGTTTTTAACAGCATGGACTGATTCATTTGACCTATCCAAGCTTCAGACACAAATGCACTCTTTTGTAGCAACTAGCAAGCTTTATATAACAGCAAAATGTCACTCAAGCTAATGAGAAACTGTAGCTCACAAATCAGCTTTTGTGAAACTAGTTACATTTAGTGCGTGCTATGAAATTCTACCAGTGTTTTTATTTTTTTGGTATGTGTGTGGAAGGTCACAATGCTATGATAGATAGGGTGTAATTTTTGTTATGCAGTTTAGCTAACATTAACACGATTGCAAACTGGTTGTTGTTTTCATCCTAGTTTCAATAAGCAACAACATTGTAGTCTAGGTTGGAGCACAGCATTATAGACTGGAAATTCAATGTTCCACTGTGAAAACGTCATGCAACTTTAGTTGCTTAAAACCTACATGAAATTTCAGAATGTAAAGTGTCCTGCAACTCACTAGAAACTCAACTGCAACAGTTGCAAGCATCTTAACTTCCTGGAACAAGTTTCATGAAACCAAACAAAATGCCAGTAATGCATCATGTGAACCTGTCGTACTTTCTAACTACTGATTTCAATGGATCGGTGGAAAAGAAAATAAATGAAAAGAAGAGAAGATGGCCTATTGGGCGGTTGAAAGGCAAATCTCCCAGCAGATACTCAAGGTTGGTAGTTTTTCATTATCAGTTTCCTGAGTTTCTTAAAGCTACTTTTTTTTATAACAAGCTACTTGATAGTGTGGATGACTTCATTAGGAGAATAATATTGTGTATCAACAAATTAAAAATTGTTCATTTAGCTGTCTCGTGGAGTTACTGGAATGTGTTCCATGCAACTTGATAGTTAATTATGTTACAGGCAACTCACACCAATCAACTAGTTGCATTAAAATTTCACTGTCTAAAGCCAGCCTTAGGATAATTTTTTTGAGCGTTGTTCACGACAAATCTTGGCTTACTTGGCTCTTTTGGCCATCTCGTTGCCATCCCAGCGTGGGCTGTAAGGGTAAGACTTCTGCACCTGGGAATAGAGCTGTCCACTGCTGGTAAAGTGGTAGATGGACTGGAAGGTCAGTGTGGGCTGGTCTCGGGGGAAGTACAGAGGCAGGTCCACTACAATATGAGAGAGAAAGAAAGAGAAAGCTTCTCATTCCTGGCTCCCACGTTGAAACAAGGACATAACTATGGAACTATATGAGTTTCTTCAGAAAGTGAAAGCAGCACAGGGGATTAAAACTGGGAGGTCTTTTAGGAGAACAGTGCAGTGGCAAAACGTCATCACTGCTCAGTCATTTCAGTGATTAGTAATTTTATGAGAGACTGATTTCTGGTCATGTGTGTTATATCCATCAAACACTCACCATGGACCAGGAAACAGAAGTCTTTCCACATCAGTAGAAGAGTGAGCTTAGTAAAGCCCACTGCATCATATTCAACCACCCCCCTGCACAGAGACAACAGAATTACACATTAAATTACACATTTTACATAAATTCAGTTACACATCTTACATAGTCTATATGTAAGTTTGAAAAAGTTTGAACAGCCCCAGTCAAAATACAAAATACCTTACCAAGCACTTCTCCCATGGTATATTTTGGTTTGTCCATCTGAATTTACATGGTCAAATAAGTAAGGCAAATTATTCAGTAACTACATGAAATAAAATGTAATTTTTATTTTATTTTATAAAAGCTCCCCTCAGATTAACAGAAAATGTGTTTTATGATCACACATATTTCTATATGCTTACAATTTACTGCTGAAAGGCAAAAATCTTAGACGCTCTTTGTATTATTTTATAGAAGTATTTTTTTTACGGGGCAGGTCACTGAAGAGACGCCATCTGTTTATAGTTTATAGCCCAGATTTGTGGAAAAATGGGTCGACTTTTAGTAGAACAAAAAAAATTGAACAATTTTTTTTTATTATGAGGGTTTAAACTTACATCTCCCACCTATTTGACTGGAAAGCAGACAGTTACAGCTCTCACAGGACTCCCACCCTTTGAATGTAGCTTATGGAATATGAAAGTTATGAAGAATATGATGAAGTGCGTTTTGGAACCACCGGTGGTCTCAAGGAGTTGAAGAGGTTAATAGAATTCTCTTTTTTTCGCATGACATATTTTGTAGGGAGTGGGCTTTACAAATACAAGAAATATCAATGCTATATTATGATTGATACCACATTAATTCCTGAAATAAAAATGTTTTCCACCATATTTCAGTTATTCTCTCCAAAAATTGTTACATGAATGATTCTCCAAAAATGACAATACTGCAGTGTAAAATTAAAACTTTTCACTTTGAGCTATTAAGCGAAATCACTTAAGGTTTTGATCAACTATTTTTTTTTATTCACTTGAGTTAACAAACCAGGGGGGAAAATGTAAAAAAGTGCCATCGGTTCAACAATAAACACAAGTTAATGGACACCACTGTATGAAAAACAGCCCCAGACCCCAGTGAAGTTCGGCTGAAATTCATCTTCATGCTTTCTCTACATAAAGAGTCTAACAACAGTCCGACGTTGTGCAAAAACGTTTCTCAGAAAGAAATATAATTTTATAAAGTAACCTAAAGAACTTCAGTAAAGTTTACCGATGGCTACAGTCAAATGGCTACAGTTTTTAATTACATTTTGGGACCAGTGTATGTATATATTTCATAGCAGAACTTTGGTGGGACAATGAATTATACTTCCCCTTATATGTTGAGCCATGTTTGGTGTGTAAAATCTGCTTCTTTTGTTCTGCACTGGAGCTACGAAGCTGGCAAGTAATGGTGACTTACCATGCTAATTAGCACTGCACAAAAAAGGCATGCCAAAACTCATCCTACAGTTGCCCTGAATCACGCTCAGTGATCTCAAATCAACTCGTCTGTGTGGTTTCTGACACTGTAGGACATACTGTTATCTATAAACATGAACTATAAAAAGAACTACCACAACAAAACGGTCAAAAAGAGCAGTTGTGGCCATCCGGAAGTCTAAATTTTATCCATACATTCTGTTCATTTCTGTAATCCAAAACAAGGGAGAGAGGGAAAACTCACATTCCAAAATGACTAAGAAAGGCAGCAATGTATTCTCTCCTCTTGTGGTAGCCTTGAATAACATACTGCACCTGAATTGAAGTAAAAAAGCATAAAAGAGAAATGAGAAGCTTCAAATAAAAAAAAAAATATCTGAGTTAAAAAATAAAGTCTTCCACCAATGTACAACACAAGAGCCTGAAAGGAATAAATCCAATTCTCACAGCTTCTGCAAAGCAGCAATACTGAATCACAATGAATGAACAGTGAATTACTGAATCACCTCCACTGCCTGTGCCAATGTGTGAGGGTACAAATAACAAGTGATCCAGGGATGGATGACGAGTGCATACTCGGCGTATGCTGTGTGTTGTTGGGGGTCAACAGCAGAGAACAGCCTGCTAATGAACGTTGGCTCACGTTGGTGACACACCAATGATGCAATGGCAGTGTTTTGCTGAGAGAGCCGGAAATCTGATGAGGCAGAAACTGGACTCAACTAACCAAATCAAACCTGGTTCTGCACATTTAGATGACTAAAATTTTCTATTTCAATTTTTCAAAATTGTTAAAGCTCAAATTAACAAATATTCATAACTGCTGACCTCTAAAGGTGTTATAGCACCAATCATAAGGCAGTTCTCGTAAGACCCATGATCTCAATAAATGCGTTTTCTGCTTTTGTTTATTTATATGCATTTACCTCAACCTACAGTTGAGGCTGTTTTTGCTACTGTGCCTTTAAGACTGATGTAATTACAGCAGAGCTGAATGGCTGCACTGTGTTGTGCTGCATTCTAACAGCAGTGCTGGCCGAAACACTCCTTACAACCTCAGTGTGACAGGGTGGAGTGAAAGTGCTGTAGGCTGATTAGGTGGCTGCCTCACATCATAAAAATCATTAATTCAAAACAGTCTGTTTTTGCTGCTTAGCTTTCTTATATAGTCGTCTGCAAAAGTTTAGGCGCCCTGGTTAAATGACATATTTTGCTGATTTTCTAAGCGAAAATAAGTTAACACATCCTCTATAGAGAACACACTTCTGTACATTTAATGTGAACTTGCTGTTTATATGCGGAATTTAACACACTGAGGGGAGAAAAAACAGGGAATGTGGCTAGTGCGAAACTTATGGCACATTTTATATTTAATGTTGTAATTTTTCAATTATGTTAAACAGAAAAGTAAACAAAGAGTGCACTAAAGTTTGCAGAGTCATGTCATATTTAAGTGTGCTCTCTGTAGAAGATGTGTTTACTTTTTCACACAGAAAATCAACAATTTGATCATGGGTAGTCAAATTTTTGTATAGGACTGAAGTATGAAACTAGCAATGTTCAGATACTAAATTAAAGCCTTTTTACTTAAAAAAAAAAAAAAAAAAAAAAAAAAAAGGGAAAATCCACCCAAAGCATCTAATAAATGTACTGTGTTCGCACACAAAAATCACTTTCTGTTCTAAAGCTTATTTGGTCAATCCCACGCATTATCAGTACTTATGGATAAATCTGCAGAACAATATTGGTTGATTTTACTGGTCTTAAGCTGCGTTACTGCTGTTTGTGTGGAAGCACAGGGTGGTGCTCACACAGTGACTCCAGAAGAACACAAACTCTGCAACAGACAAGCACAGGCAAGCAGAGTGCACACTGTCTTTCTGCAGTCCCACCAGCCCCTCCTTCTGCGGCTGCAAACTGTAAAGCATTACTTTGTACTTCTGGTAAACTGTGAAATGGGGAATATTCTAATTTAACCCTTAAATTCTGGACTGTTTGTTACAATCCTGAATTATAACAGGTCTACTAGTGACCCAGAACTTTTATGCAGCACAAACTGATCTACAATGAGCCCACTGTCAGTTTACTGACAATAGAAAATTGAATAAATATAACTATATTTCATCTTTTGTTTGTCACTTACTTGAAAAATATGGATGAAGTAAAAAAAAAAAAGAGTGAAATGAGGTTGCTAACAACCTAGGGCATGTACTTCATGCCTAAGCCAAAGAAAGCAGCATTAAACTAATATAAACACATCCAGTTGTGGCTAATAAGGTTGTTGCCTGACACATGAGCTGGCTGTCCTGCAGCATGTCCTGCAGACTGTGGCAAACGGTGTCTGGTAGCTGAGGGAGCTGTGCAGAATCGATTAGCAGGAACAAGAATGAGGGCGCAAGGCTTACTAACACACCATGAAGGTAACTGAAGTAGAGCCAGACAAAAGCTAAACGGAACATGCTTTGGTTATTAGGAAAAGGTAATAGCACTTGAAACTGTATCCATTTTCTAAGCATCAACATACTTTTTATATTTTACAGGATATGAACCTCACTAACTTGGATATTAGTGTCAAAACAGTGAGATTATACGTTTTTTCACTCTAACACAGTGGAGCAGCTATGTGAAGGATTGTGTGTGCATTTCACTGAAGAATCTCCAATCCATGACTCAGCTAGACTCAGTGTGTGTGTGTGTGTGTGTGTGTGTGTGTGTGTGTGTGTGTGTGTGCGTGCGAATGTGCAAAGTATTCATTTCAGAAAGTGGCAGTGTGCTAGACCATACTAACAGAAGAACACACACAAGTCTGCACACACATTTGACACAATGTCAGGATGTGCATACTGTCCCAAATGGATTTTATGTATATATGTAATTGGGCTAACCAATATAAAAAGCTCTGTGGCCAGTATCAGTTTTAAGGGGCTAAAAATGCTGATAACCGATAATATCGGCTGATAGAACTTTATATTTATATTTTCAATTTACAACGGTTTCAGTTAAATAGTGCTTTATAGACATATATGACTGTCACACTTTTAAATTCCAAATACACAGCAGAATACACACAGTCATAAATAATAAAAATATTGTATAAATTTCTAACACTGGGTGACGGTGACCCAGAATTCATTCCAAGTTTGGCCAAGTTTGTTTTAACAAGTACTTTTTGTAAAAAGCTTGTGAATATAGTTTTTGACTGCTCTATCCAAAAAAATTTATGTATGAAAAGAACTATGCACACAGACATGGCCCAGCCCAGCCAGACCCTTTCTCTAGGCTGTATTTGTTTAGTTCCTGAGGCAAGCAGGGCAGGAACTTTGCATCATTGCACTCCACACCCTCGCCTGGGGCAAAGCGCCATGACACGCAGCCCAGGCCAAGCCCTCTTATTGGCAGGTAAGTGTGGATGGGCGTGGGTGACAGAAAGGTGAGTCACTGTTAAGAAATCTAGTCGTTAGCCATGCTTCATGGCAATACTTCAGAATCTGACTTCCTGTGTGTGTCTATTTGTGTTTGTGTATATGTGGGCGTACATGTGTAGGTGTCTGTGTGTTTAAGAACAGTATGTGATTAATGGAAGAATGCCTTTCACTTTCAGCGCTTGAACGTTCTAATTTTCATGTGATGCAATCTGTAATTGTGCATAGGATGTTACAAACTACAAACCTTCTAAAACTATGAATCATTCATTTAAAAAAAAAAAGCAGTGTGTACCCTGCTGCCCTAAGAAGACAAAACTAAATTTGTTATTAACTCTACCAGGCTAGTTATTCACCTGATACACAATTTTTCACCCTTGTCAGATTTTATCCAGGTCTGCCCACAGTGCCATGGCCCAGCGCACATCCTCCCCCTACTCCATGACCCTGGTTAAGGTGAGCGTGGCCACAGGCCCTGGCTGGCGCTGGCTCTGGAACATGGGCAGGGCCTGATTATGCATGCTGTCTCTCTGTGTGTGTGGGCCGCTCTTCAGGTGAGAGGGGTCCAGGGAGCCAAGAGCGGGGCAGGCTGAGGGGGACAAGGGGGCAGAGGCCATCCCTACGGCCACTGACAGAACACAGCTTCTCCAGTCCATCTCCACCTGTCAGCCCTCCTGCCCTTCCAGCCTGAAACAGGCCATGGAAGCCAGCCAATACATACACGCCACATGTGTGCAGCCAAGCATTCATCTTTGCTTGCATGAACACATGCAAATCTAGTATAACTGATTTAATCTCGTTTTTTTGTCTTTTATTGTTGTCCTTATGTCGATCTATTTGATTACAACCAAGCTTTCAATGAAATGTGTTTTGAGCTTTATTTCATTGCATCAAAGGTGCTTTATACATTATTACCATAACCACATCTACTCCTACCACAACCTCTACGAATACTACTACTATCAATAATAATAGTTGGGGTGCAGGATCAGAACTGCTCAGAGTTTTTGCTCCTAATAAAAAACTGCCTGATTTATTCCAATCACTTTACCGGATCTGTGCTGTGATGTTTATGATGTACATCATGTGAGCAAGTACAAGGTCACTACGTTTATATATCTGTTTAATTGCAGCCCAATGGATTGACCGCCCCAAAGTCCAGATCTCAACATCATTGAATGTGGTTAGGTTTGGATATATTTTACGTATATTTCAGATATATTTTACATGTTTATTTTAACCACAAGGAGTTACAAATCAAACAAAATAGCTGCTGGTGTTCTCAGGACAATTGACTCCAGACCTAAACATCACTGAATGTGGGATCACTTGGATCTTGAGAAGCAAAAAATGCAACAAGCTACTAAGAACTTTGGAAGTATGGAAAATTTCTCTGGATTTCTTTGATAAACAAATCTCCTAAAAAGAAAAGTTGTAATAAAGGCACAGAGTGGCCACATTAAATACTGAAAAAATGTATATCCTATTTAGCTGTTCAGGCCTCTGTTCTGTTTCTGTTAAATATATTTTGTGCTTTTTTTTCCTGATACTAAAGAAATAATATACTTACTGGCTGGAAATTAAATAAATTAATAGTGTTTTCCTTTTGCATTTATTCCTACCAACACTACTGTAATAGTTGGGGTGCAAGATCAGAATCTGCCAGAATTTCTGCTCCTCACATTCAATTGGCTGATTTATTCTAATCACTGTAGCCCATCTGTGCTGCGATGTTTAAGATGTACATAATGTGAGCAAGTACATGGCCACTGTATTTATTTATTTATTTTACTCCTTTACTTTGGCTGTCTAAAACATGGAATAATTCTAGATTTTGTATTGTAAATTCTGACTATTTAAAATGATAGTATTAAACATACTGAAAAACTATTATATATTATATTGTGTCCTTCATGTTAAGTTCCACTCTTCCATAGCAGCGCATACACTTTTTTTGCCTGTAGTCATGTCCACAGGCTGCTAAGAAATGTATCCTAGCATTAAGCTAACATATTTCAGTAATTTTGTAAGGTTATTTGGTCGTATAATCATGAATATTTCATGAAATATATTTTGTGCAGAATATTAACTTTAAAAGCAGCCTATAATTGCAGATTCCTGTGATCACATCACAGTTTAGGTATTTGAAGCATGTAAGGTGTACATGCAGCATATTCTTTGCTTTGAATGTTGCTGTTTTACACTGAATCGTTCTGTAAGTATTTCAGTTCCCAGCATACATCTGCTAATATTAGTCTATACTAGTGGAGGAACCTGCTAGTTCTCTGTTTGCTATGTTTTACTATAGGTTTGAATCACTAAGTACAAAAATGCAATTTGACTCCCAACTGACTCCCCTGCAGAAACCTGCTAGGACTCTTAGTTGTAAGAGTAATGTTAGCATGGCATAACATCAGCCAAACTGGTTATAAAGAAATAAGAATCTGAATAGGCCATTAAATTCCTTAGAATAATTAATATTATTTTTTCGTCGTCTTCATTTTATTCTCCTTATCTTTATTATTACCTTATTTTCCTATCAGAGTCAGCACATTTAGTAGTGTTGGTCACTCTGTGGGAGGGCCAAGTTACTCTCATCTGCCAATCAGAGTGAAGTTAACTAATTGTGGGCATCTGTTAGATCATGTATAAAGGACTGGGCAGTCATCACTCTCCTCCAAGTGCACTGAGTTGTCCTACACACCTTGAAAAGATGTGGTGACTGCCTACATGTTGCTCCTCACTCTGCCTAGATGAAAGTGTTGTGCAATACCGCAGACTTAGACAACAACTGGGAATCGGCAGCTAACATTGGGGAGAACTCTGGGTAAAAATAAAATTCACTGCACACATCGTCACACTTCACTGCACTAATGCAGGGTATGCCATGCCATTATATAATCCCTGTAATGAATGTGTGGGCACACAGACACATGCATGCAGAAGGACATGGCTTCTTTTTACCTTATTTGTGAGTAACTGGCACACTTGAGGCACGTAGTCAATGAGGCAACCTCCACTCGGGAAGGCTGGAATATGCAGGGCTGAGGGCCCTCCAAGGGCGCTGTGGGAGAGAACAAGAAACACAAAGAGAAATGCTAGTTAAAAGGTTCGGAAACGAGGCGAAGCAGCAATGCAAAAAACATAATGAGCGTCTGAATAAAGCATATTCTTAAACATCAATGGACCCAACATAACAGGATTCTTGTATTCATTTTTAATTGTTGTCTCTACTTCAGCAAAATAAGCACTACATACAGTATTCAGACAGACTCAATACTACTAATTAGTTCCTGCATACACGCATTGTATTGGTCTGTGGAGCAGTGAAACCGCGTTCTCTGGAGCAACGAAGCTTCTTATAATACCTACGGGATGAGATGGAGCAATGTTTGCGATCCAGAACTAACCATCCAACATCAGTATCTGAATTCACTAAAGCTTATGTGGTTGAATGCAATCAGATCCTCACAGCAATGTTCCAACATCTAGTGTAGAGCGCGTTCCTAGAAAAGTAGAGCCTGTTACTGCAGCAAAGGGGCACAAAATCCCTATTAACAACCTTGAAATACTGAATGAAGTGATATCTACAGATGTTTACCAGAAACCTCACAGAAGGGGGAAAAGTCAGCTTCTAATTGCTACGGTTCCAAGCTCTGACTATCTCTTCCTGAAAACCTGAGATGGAGACGAAGTTTTACTTCTGAAAAGCATTTAAAACACTAGTTTAATACTACATTTATAAAGAATCAGTGCTTTTTATCCATATCATTATTTCTACACTTATACAGTTTCTCTTTTCTAAGACGCATTTTTAAACAGGCCTTTCTCCGTCTTGTTTGGTTTAATTGTTTTTTTAATTTTCATGTAAATTCCAGGGCAGTATGGTGCAAGAACTCACAGCAAGAAGAGCCTGGGTTCAGTTCCCTGGCTGACCAGGGTCCTTTCTGTGTTGAGTTTGCATGTTCTCCCCGTGTCTGCATGGGTTTCCTCCCACAGTCAAAAGACATGCATTCAGGCCAATTGGACACGCAAAATTGCCCCTAGGTGTGACTGTGTGTAGACGTATATGTCTGTCTATCTCACTGTCTGCCCTGAGAAGGACTGGTGACCTGTCCAGGGTGTTTCCTGCCTTCCACCTAGCTGGGATAGGCTCCAGTACCCCACTGCGACCCAGAAGGACGAGGTTTAGGAAATGTGTGTGACTGCCATAATTTTTCTTTGTGTGGTGGCACAGAACAACCGGTTTTGGTTCCAGAGCTTGCTTTTAAGAGAACCAAATTTGTAAATGGAATGGGTGGGAAGAACATTTTTAAAGTTTAAGGAACTTCCACATAATGTAATGGCTCTAAGTAGAACCTTTAAATTGGTATAGGACCTTGCACTTTTTGTGCTTTACCTGAAAATTAAATAACTTTGTGTATTTTTTGAGATCAAAAAAGAGGCTTTATACATGAAATATGTTTTAATTTGTTATACATGCTACAGAAACTTTGTGTCTGAGTGAAGCATCAAACACATACTGTCTGTTGATGCTGACTACTCCCAGACTCGGGTCGGGTGAGCAGCCAAGAAAGAGAAAGTAGTCCAGTTGGAGGTTATTCTGAGAGAAGGTCAGTAGCCCACAGAGGAAGTTTCAATCCCGTCTCGCAGCTCCGCCAGCAGCACCCCACAAACCGTGCATCGGAAGCCAATCTTGCGGAAAGTTGCATGAGTGAGTGATTCATCCTCCTTATCCCTTGTTCCCTCCATCAACTCTTATGTTCCTGCGCTGGACTGCGGTTGTCCACAGCTGCTGATTAGAGAGAAGCCACGGAGCGAAAGGCGGACGGCCGTGTGCTGAGATGACTAAAGCTGCCGGGCCGTCCCTGCAGACCCGCAGGCCCGCTCGAACAAAGTTCATTCGCTTGGCAGATGTTTTAACGTGAGATGTCAGACGACACTTGCTGTTGCTATGTCCCCCAATGCCTAAGCAAGGCTGGACATGACTAACAACTATATAAGGTGCTATCATGCAGTGTACACTCAAGGACGCTGTATGTTTAGAATTAGCCCAGTGGCTGTTGATTTGCTGTGAGTGACATTTAAAAGAATACAACCTATGACTTTGATATTTAAAAGGGTCTAAGCAACATGTCCTTAATGTTTCAGTTACAATGGTATTATATTCACAATTAACTTATGGTATTTAAAGCCTTAATATTTTAAGATTTTGAAAGGTTCTCAAAAAGCAAAGGTATTTTAATAGCTTTAAAAAAACCACCCTAAACAGTTTTAACCCAGCCCAACCCAACTCTTCAGTTCCCACCCTAATCAAACACACCTATTCTAGCAACTTAAGGTCTGTAGGAGCGCTTGGCATTCGTGCCAGGTACATTAAATCAGGGTAGGAGATAAAGTCAATAGCAGGGTTGGGAACCTGTGCTTTAACACTACCCACGTTAATAGACTGTGCTTATAATAGTTATCACTCAACAGTGCAAGAGCACAATTAACTAAAGCAGGGCTGGTCAGTTCAGTCAACTCAGGGTTATTATGTCCATACCTACAAAACACCATGTGACTTCTACACTGAAGGTAGCTTCTTGAAATTAGACTCATTATCATTATTATTATTATTATTATAGCATGGTTGGACGACACATCAGAGGCCAGGAGTGCCCCGTTCTGCCCCTGGAGGCCCAAGTTCCCGCAGAGTTTGGTATCTTTGTTTGAAACACTGTCTAAATCAGGTAATTAAGTTAGATTTTTTGTGTTTGAGGGAGCTGTACATGACTACTGCCTTTCATGACCGGAACTGGACACAACTGTTGTGGTCCTTCACAGACTGACATGAACAATCCTGACTTAACACGACTGAAAACATTTTGAAACAACTGGTCATTCTATCAAAAGTACTAAATATACTTTTGAACAAGAACATTTCAAACTGATTTCATTGGTGAATGTTAGCAGAATGAGATATTTTTGCTATGTTTATCTGTAGACATCAATATAAAAAGGGAAAAAAAAAAGTCAAAAGTTCAGACTTAAAACCAAGAATACAGAGACTAATGTAAATAAAATCCTTATGTAACTACGTAATCAATCATGTAACCATAATCATGTACAATACCACTCAAATATTTGGAATTACTATTGCAGACTATGTGCCAAAAGATCTATCTGCGCTGGCCAGCTAGCTGTTTATGTCATGATTTCGATCTGTGAAGGAGTTCAGCCATTAATCTCTTCCCCATTACAGCTGACTCGGAAATCCTGCTTTTCGTTTGATCTGATCGGTCGGTGCAGAAAAAACGCACAAAAGATGGGCGTGCAGGATGCATAAAACACGAGGTTCCCAGGCCCAGCACACAGGAACAGGTAGCCAATGTAACTGAAAGCTTTAGAAAAAAGGTGAGGGAATAAAATGCCAAATGACATACTGTAATTCTCTGTTTACATTATTTTGTGACATTTTCATTCTTGACATTATACAGCTTTTATGGCTCTGTTCAACATTCTGGATACACTGAACATTCACTCAACATTCATTTTTGTAAACTCAACATAAATTTCTAATTAATATCAAAGCTCTGAATTTCCACAATACAAGCACATCAGACTCATTTTATACTCGTCTGCAACCAAATTGGTTTTCTATCAATAAAATCACTCCTTATGAAGAGCGACTGCAAACTTTCGAATGGGAGTGTAAATATATTTAAACATCATAGAAAAACAGCAGTAGTACGATGTTTATGAGCAAAAAAAAGAAGGTGAATAAGCCTATGAGGTGATTGAGCTATAAAGCAGATGAGGCAGACGGAAAGAATCTGGGAGCAGACATGACCGGAGCAGCTCCCACTTCACCCACACCTAGGGTTTCATCACACGCTGAATGATGACACAAGAGGTCACTCAAAGTGTGAGAGGGTGTGACTAATTAAACAGATCAAGAGGAGGAACAGCTAATACACAGAGAAGCTGTTTCCCAACAATTCACTTCAGATGGAACCTTTTCTTAACATAAACATTCTACTTATATGTATTTTACTTGTCTGAATGCAGAGCGAATGTATGAAGCAAACGAAAAAGCATCATCCTCCCATATGAAAAGTGCATTGTTCACCTTTAAGATATGGAGAGTAGCCACTAACAACTTGGCACAACTTAGCCAGCACCATCATCAGGGCTTAGATCAAGAATGCATTTCACTGATAAAACAGCCAGCCAGCCGTGAAACAATCTAAAGCAAATGTAGAGCAATTACACACATGAAAATGTCACTCATGTCTATCAACCTTATAAAGTGCTTACTGCACAGACGTGTTATTCATACAATAAAAGCGGAAATGGGAAATTATCAGGGACGTCACTCAACGGCGCACGTTATTCAACTGTCAATGTCCCAGCTTTCTGAATGCTTGTCTATCATAACTTCTGTGCCCTCAATAATCATGTCAGATGGAGATGAATTGAAGAGATGGGAGAAGAGACTATGCCGGACAAGGTGGGGGAACAAAATGCCCCAACAACAAAGAATGGTGTAACACTGACAATAGAGCCTGCATCTCCATGGAACTGACTTGCAATGCTTCAATGATTTCTGACATCTTCATATGGACACTGCTGCTGCTCAAAGAAACGACATCCACTGGCTCCTTAGCATGACCTGCCTGCTGATGCCTTCAGAACTGTGAACAGTGAGAGATGGATTCCCAAAACTTACATGCAGCAGTTTGAGAAACAACAGGTTATAGATGTTTTATTGTCATTTTGCTGTATTAAATATATGTAGTTACATAATTATGGGAGACAAAGTAAAAAAAAATCAACATGAAATGTCTTAGGAAGGTGGTGGGCCACCATGAGCCATGGAACTGGAAATGTTCTGGAGGGATGAAACACTGTCTTTTGGAGGAACATTCCTTCAATTGCCATTTTGACGATACACCTGAAGAGCACCAACACATCTAACACAGCACTAACGCATAACACAGGCCAAAGCAAATGATTTAGCCAAGTTTCATACTCATTCGTACTCATAAAATCATTCAGTGACCCTTTCCACTCTCTGGATGTAGGCACCGTCATCCTGGAGGAGATCAGGATAGAAATGTTCAATCATAGTCGATTTGCTAGAGTAACTTTGAACTTATTTGCAGTCATTCTTCCCTCAAAGGGGACACAGACCCAATCCATGCCAGCAGAAATGCCCTCCACTGTATAATGAAACACAGTATAATCAAAGGCAAGCATTCAGGGCTGCACTGCTCTCTTGGTGTACGCATCACATGCACTCGCCCACTTGTTATGGTGAAGGATGATTCATCTGATCATATCATTTTCCCCACTTCTTTGCACTGTGGTTTTACACCACTGAACTGTCAAACGAGCATTTGTATTTGTAATGAAGCATTAATGCACTGCAACCCTCCTATCCTATGATATCCCTCTCTGTAGTTGTGGATGGACTGTTCTGATCCTATCTTGCACTGCCAGCTGCTCTTCTGATTTTCCTCACAAATTGCATTAACGCATGGGCATCACAGCCATTGAACATGCACTTTCTCTCACAACTTACAACTCCATTCCCTGATCTAATTCTAAATGCAGATGTGACTTTAGTTGCAGTTTCTACTAAAACAGTCTCTCTAACTGAAGCTCCTGACATCCATGCCTCAATAATGAACCCTCTTTTCAGAGTCACTTAGATCTTTTCCTCCTGATCCAAAATCAAAGTCAGCTGGGCCTGCTCCCAATTTAATATGTGCCAAAAAGCATGGCAGGACGTTAACAGCTTAACTATATCAAACAGTACTGCCAGGAACACTCTGCACTGTTTTGCTTCTCTAATCATTTATTCAAGTTTTTATGTGGTCAATGTCTGTACATGGTTAGAAATAAATGTTCTGTGCAGATACAAATATTTACTTGTACCTTTTCATAACCTAATGTTTTAAAAACAATGAAATTGCAAGCCTTGAGATGGGACGGGGTGTGTGAAGACGATACAACTTAGAAAATATAATTTCAATGTGTTATGGTACTATTATGTTCACTCAGTAAAGGTACTGAGATGTACCCTTGAGGGTACCACCCAGTGATGAGGGGTACTGCGCCAGTGATCATTTCGTACCTTAATTTCTGAGAGTGTAGTCAATGTAATGAACGAAATTTACATTCAAAATACATTTTGTGTCAAGTACTTTTAACTTTTTTATAAGGTGCAGTGTCAAATGACTGGAACATGGCCAAAATATAAAGGATCTTTTTGTCCTTTCCGCAAAACAAAACTGCACACGTGATAACATTTAACCAAATTCAAATCCTCTTGAATTCTTCAAAATTCTTCTTCTTTTTATGAACACAAATGTGGTGTCGATTAAAGGTTTGGAATCCACACACTGAATGAGTCACGAACAAGAAATATTTAACTATGTAAACCCAATGAGCCCAATACTGGGGGCTCAAAGTGAACAAACAAATCAAGCTGCTTGTTTAAATCTGGCTCCAGTGGAGTTATGCAGTGTGCATGTCCCTACTGGCAACACAATTTACCACTTTCAGCACACAGAATCGGATATTTCTGTGCTCTACCATGTTTTCTATCACTGTATAGAACATGTATGAGGCTTCCCTTCTTTTTGGATGTACTGTGTTTTTTCAGAGCAAGTGTAATTCAGATCAGTAAGTTACTGTTTTGTTTATTCGGAGTGACGATAAAGTGAAACTGTGTGATTATATTCCTATACATGTGTTTTCTAGTTCAAAAGTGCAGTTTATGACACAAACCGAATAAAAGTCTCATCATTTTGGGCTTTGTTTCATTGGGTTGTACATGCTTTAGAGCAGTGGCACATGCTTTAAAGAAGTTGTACATTAGGGGAAGTGGTGACCAAAACCAAAGACAGGCAACACAAATGACTGAGTACACACCCGCACACACAGTGACGTACGCACACCTCAGATGAAGCACAACCTGAATATTTTAGTTCTTTTCCCAGCTCTTTCTGGGCTGGAGGCAGAAGCAGTGCCCACACTGTTCTTTTATATAATACAGCGGGTCTGGTGCCCTAGCGAGGAGCTGAGCTGGTACACACCACAACAAGCGCATTCACCAGGCACAAGGACAAAAAAGGAAAAGATGCTCAGAGATAATAACTCCAAAATACAATGCGTCAGACTGACGATCTCCTGAATAGAGACAAAGAGAAAAACAGATAGAGAACTGAAAATATCTTCAGCTCTCCATCAACCCATAGACATGTGTAGGAGTCAATCTCTCAATCTCTCAGCAGCGCAGATTGGGCAGGGAGATGAAGTGAAGTCCACTACGCAACGCAGCACAGCAAGAGCTTCACTCTAATAATAACAGAGCTGAGCGTGTGGGCGTGCAGAATGGAGAACGCTGGAGATGTTTAAAGTGTGAGGGGCTCGGTGGGTAAACACGGATGTGTGAGTGGAGATGGAAAGGCTTCTGAGACAGAAGAGAGAGGAAGAGAGAGGAAGAGGGAAAGAAACAGAGAGAGAGAGAGAGAAAGAAGAACAGGATAGCAAGACAGAGAGGAAGCAATGGACACAGAAAGATGAAGAGGAATAAAGGAGAAAAAGAGAAAAAAGAAACGTGGAGAATGAGAGGAAAAGAGAAAGCTATGGAGAGAGAAAGTGAGACAGAGAGAGAGAGCAAGAGAAAGAAAGATAGAGAGAGAGAGAGAGAGAGAGAGAGAGAGCAGGACAAAAAAAGAGAAAGAGAAAATAGAAAGAATAAGACAGAGGGAAAGAAGCGACGACAATGAGTGAGATGGGGAGAGGAAGGAAAGAGAAAAACAGCAAAAGAGAATAAAAGAAAAGAGAAAGACATGGAGAGACGAAGTGAGAGATGGAGAGAGAGATAGAGAGAGATAGAGAGAGCAAGACAGAAAGAGAAATGGAGTGAGAGAGACAGAAAAAGCAAGATAAAAGAGTCAGAGAGAAAGAGAGAAAGATGGGTGACAAGAAGAGAGGGAAAAAGGAGATGAGAAAGAGAGAGAAAACTGAGAAAAAGAGAAATGGGTTGTAGCATAGAAAGCCAGCCACATTACAACCAACCACAAACAAAAATACATCGCCTACTGGACTGAAACTTCAATGCTATTTCTGTTCACTATTAACCTACCTGACCACAATTAAAGAGGAAAGGCTGAGAAAAATGGCGCTGATATACAGACTCTGTGAATGCTGTCTGGCCACTGACACAGGCCAGCACAGACAGAGCTGGGTACCCGTTTTCTACACTGCAGTAACCTGAGAAACTGCCTGATAAACTAGGAGAAAAGAGTGGATTCATTATATACGTGGTAAGATTTGTTACAGTCCGTCACAACCTGAGAGACAACCAGTGAGGGAAATCATCAAATTATTGTTGATTAAAACTTATTCTTAAGTTCTCACAACTGTTTGATTTTCACCATGTTCCTTTAGAGAGCACAAATAATTACTGTAACTAATAATCCTGTAAATAACTTATCTAGTTTTCTCTTTGCTCTCCATATTTATTTCTCTTACATTGCGTCTTACATTACAGCCATGCCAATAAAGCACTGTTGAACCAAACTGAGAGTGAGTGAGAGCAAGACAGATTGAAAGAGAGCAAGATAGAGGGAAAGAGAGAGAAAGAGGGAAAGAAAGAGAGCAAGACAATAAGAGAAAGCGGTATCTGCAAGAGACAGAGTGAGAGGGATGAGAGAGAGAGATGTAGAAAGAGAAAGAAGGAGAGAGGAAGAGAGCAAGACAGCGAGAGAAAGGCATCTGTGAGAGAGAGGGAGCGAGAGACAAAAAGAGAAGAGGGAAAGAAAGAGTAAGTGAGACAAAGGAATTCAAGAGAGAGAAAAAGGGAGAGAGAGAGTGAGAAAGAGACATTCTTATGTGGTTTGTATTTCACTGTACCTAGGGTGGGAAATAAAAAAAAAAAAGACAGAACGAGGGATCTGGGAGGGAAGGAAGTAAGGAAGGAGAGAGACAGAGAGAGAGAGAGAGAGAGAGAGAGAGAGAGAGAGAGAAACAGAAAGAGAGAGCGAGAGGGAGAGAGAGAGAGAGATTCCTGTGTGGTTCGTATTTTGCCCTGTTTGAGGTGGCTGAGAGAGACCTTTCTCTGGCTTTTCTCTTTCAAGTCCCACTCACTCACTCTCTCCCTGCCTTTGTGTCTGAGCCAGAGGGTCCGGCTGGCCGGCCGATTTTACTGCAGGCGCTGTGTTGGATGCCAGCCTTCAGGAGAGTTGAGAGATGGAGCATGCAGGAGCTCTTCAGAAGTTCTGGGTGTTTTTTTTAAAGCTTAAACACAAGGACAGCTCGCTTAGGCTGGAGCTACAGAACCTGCACGTAAACTAGACACACAATAGAGCAGAGCCGGCGGCAATCCCTCCATCCCCCAGCCTCTTTCTCGCTCCGTAGCACATACAACACGGGCCGTATACAAATGCTAAGTTAAAACAATAGATGCGGATAAACATCTCCCTGCAGGAAAGCAAGAAAAAAAAAAAAACAGTATTTAAATGTTCATGTATATGGCAATTCAACATGTGTAGGTGTGTGTGTCTGGGAAAGAAAAAAAAAACACACACAAAAGAAACAAAAACAAAGCTCAAAGAAAGAAATCCAATTTAAATGTCTTTTGTAAGCTGTGTGCAGACTCAGGTTTGCCCTCAGAGTCCCATTTCCATGATTTCACCCTTATTATAAACCCCACTGCCTACAAAACACCCACACACACACAAAATCAAACACAAACATCCACTCCTGCTTGTCCCTTCCCCTAACTCAGCCCAGCCTGGGCCGTGAATGTGTAAGCACAAGGGCAAGGTCAGGTCCATGCGTGGAAGCGCATTATTAGACCCCCCCCCCAACAATGCAAACAGTGGAGAGGGTAGCAGGGCCTGTGACAGATTGAAGCTGACATGGCCGGAGAGCGAGCAAACGGGCGCCTTTCCCTCCCTCCCTCCCTCACTCACTAGGCACGTTTGAGTGGATCGAGGGTGGCATGGAGAAAGAAGGAAGAAGTGGAGGGGGAGGGCGGGGGGTTCGCCCAGAGGCGGGCATTACCAGACCTTGCCCATCGAGATCTGTTGTTAAGACATCATGAAGTTTCCTACTTCCCCTCTGTGGAATGACCTTGTTGTGTGGTCCCAAAGCAGACGACAGAAAAAAAAAAAAGAGATGTCAAGACCTTTGGCCTGATTTTACACTTAACTATTTGATTTATCATTTTTCATTAAAGGGCCCGTATCATGGAAAAAGGGAATTATCACACAGGAATTTCTTTGATTTACAGAAATAAGCGATCAACGTAGTATGTAAACTTAAATACAAAGTTTTAAGATGAACTGCTCCCTCTCCACTCCATATATGGAAACTGCAACTAGACCTTTTTCACAAAAGTCAAAAGGCTTGGAATCACCAAAAGCAGCTCAAACTGGGTTATAAGTATGAACACTCACAATTTTAACTCCTGAATGAGGTGAAGTACCACGATATTTCCACTTTGAAATTAGCTTACTGAAAGTCACCGCTTGTGAGGGGCAAACCATATTGTTTTGTTCCTGAAGACAACTTGAACTTTGGTTATTTAGTTTAATTTTATTTTATATCTAGGACCATCAGAAATTGTGGAATTTAATTAGAAATGGCAACAGTCATTACTGGGATCATTATTGGGCCAAAATCTACTCACTCACTGAAACATATCAAACTCATTTTGGGTTGTTCACTGTGTTTGAGTAGTTTGACCATGATAGCTTACTAGTAGATGCTGATCTTAATCAAATCAAGTTTATTGTCACTTTACATTTACACAGGTGCAAAGGCACCTGTAGCCCCCTTGTAGTACTTTACACATATGTACACATACTATATTACCAAAAGTATTCACTCATCTGCCTTCACACGCATATGAACTTGACTGACATCCCATTCTTAATCCATAGGCTTTAATATGATGTCGGCCCACCTTTGCAGCTATAACAGCTTCAACTTTTCTGTGAAGGCTTTCCACAAGGTTTAGGAGTGTGTTTACTGGAATTTTTGACCACTCTTTCAGAAGCGCATTTGTGAGGAGAGACACTGATGTTGGACAAGAAGGCCTGGCTCGCAGTCAGTTTATCCCAAAGGTGTTCTATCGGGTTGAGGTCAGGACTCTGTGCAGGTCAGTCAAGTTGTTCCACACCAAGCTCGCTCATCCATGTCTTTATGGACCTGCTTTGTGCACGGGTGTGCAGTCATGTTGGAACAGTTAGGGGCCGTCCCCAAACTGTTCCCACAAAGTTGGGAGCATGAAATCGTCCAAAATCTCTTGGTGCTAAAGCATTAGGAGTTCCTTTCACTGGAACCAAGAGACCGAGGCCAACTCATGAAAATCAACCCTACACCATAATCCCCCCTCCACCAAACTTTATACTTGGCACAATGGAGTCAGACAAGTCCTGTTCTCCTGGCTACCGCCAAACCCAGACTCATCCATCGGATTGCCAGATGGAGAAGCGTGATTCGTCACTCTAGAGAAAACGTCTCCACTGCTCTAGAGCCCAGTGGCGCTGCTTTATGCCATGGCATTCAATGCTTTCCAGTGCACTTGGTGCTTTCACGACTGGACTTGTCGCACAGGTGGCGTCCTATCACGGTACCACTGAGCTCCTGAGAGCGATCCATTCTTGCACAAATGTGTGTAGAGGCAGTCTGCAGGCCTAGGTGCTTGGTTTCATACAACTGTGGCCATGGAAGGGATTGGAACACCTGAAATCAATGATCTGGATGGGTGAGTGAATACTTTTGGCAGCGTTCTGAGAATGTTCCACTACCCAAATAGTACCTGCTCACAAAAGTATGCAGAGTTTGATGCAGAATGTAAAGTTTGCTAAAGTTTCAAACGTACCACTCTTACTGTCTTCAGTCCGTACGGTCTATATATGGAAACTAATCTCCAAAAAAAGCATTCATTAAATGAAATTCGTTTATGTCATGCCATGAAAATCAGTGCATTTGAATATAGCTGGCAACACAGCCTACAACAGTTTAACCCTGCCCATTTTTGCTCAAATTAAAAGGAATGTTTCAGCTCATATATATATATGTTTTGCTGCTGTCAGAAGATAACCCCGTATCTCCATTTTTGTTGTTATTGCTGTTCAGTTTTTAACATAATTTGAAAATGCCTGTTGACCTTTACACTGTGTGTAAATTTCATGATGAATGGACCAAACAAAATGTTTTTTCCTTTTCCTGTAAAGTTTCCATTTTGGAGATACAAGGTTTTCTTCATCATTTTGGAGATACAAGGTTTTTCTAAGTCAATGGAACCAGACTTTTTTCCAAGTAATTTTGGGTCATTTCTGCTGGTACATTCATTAAGAAAGACACAGTATGTCTGATTCCAACGGATAAAGAGAGATTGAAAATAGTCATGGAAAAACATTATTATGACCATTTCAGTGTCTTAAGTTGGCCTCAGGGAAAAATATTAAATAGAAGAATGATGTGTTATGAGGGAAGTTCATCAAACAAAAGTTGTTCATTTTATCAGTATTGATCGATATTAAGGGTTTCAATATCATTACTGGAAAAGAAAAGTATTGTGCCATCTCTAATGCTAATTTAACTACATGCTGATGCACGATTCTCTGTGTGTTTACCCAACATTATACCCAACAGGTGTGGCATAATCAGATGATTTTAGATCTCAGCGGAAAAAACCTAGATGTGCAATTAAGAGGATCACTGTTTACTGACAATGAAAAGCTTTAAACAGTCATGGCTGAGTGACTGTAAATGATCACACAAGAAGAATTATTCCCAGCAGATCTCTTATAGACTAACAGCAACAAACCGCTGAGATTTAACAGATGGAAAGAACACTCTCGATTCTTTTTATCATAATCAGCTTAATTCCACTTCATAATCTCTCACATGCACACAGGCATAACAACTGAGCGCAAACACTCTGTCTCATAGTACATGAGCGCGCACACACACACACACACACACACACACACACACACACACACACACACACACACACACACACACACACACACTCCCAGCTAGTTCCCAATTCCTCATCATTTAGAGAAGTAAATAGCAGAAGAAGTAGTTCTCCTGTCCTTCGGTATTTTCTGAACTTGGCAGTTGGATAAGGTGTGTCATGGGCTGTGTTTGTGCCCCTCTTAAATAACACTGCCACAAGACAGTTTTGTGGAAACTGCTGTTTCCACGTCTGTGTATGATTAATCCTCAAGGAAAAAACATTTTTAAAAAGACTTTTAATCATGTCTGCATATGAATGATAACGAAAACCTAAGTGAGCAGTACAACGTAAGTAGAAAAGGTGCTGGACAGGGGAGCTTAGAAAAGCACATAAAGCCAGCAAGAACATGAGCTCTGGACTAGGTAGAGCAGGCTCTTCTACAATAACTACAGCCTTCGGGCAATTCATTAAGCCTGTATGTAACAGTATGCTTAGATATGTCATGTGTAGGGTTGCAGCTCACAACTACTACTGTAATGACTGATTTGTCTACTATTACTCCATTATGTGAACAATCACCCCATTATGCCTTCTTCTATATATCTCTTCCTGCTGATGCCATCATACAAAGTACCATTAGTGCAAAGAGAGATTTCTTAAGAAGCCCATATCAGGGAAAACTGAATCTGTCATAAACAGACCTTTAAAAAAATTAAATACAAGAAAAATGTAGGATATTCTGTCTCTAATGGTGCAACAAGACAAAAGAAAAGGAAAAAGCTGTATCGCTCCCTAAGCTTCCTGCAGTGCATCACTGCAATCTGTCAGAATAAATGTGTGTATCAGATGAAATCTGTGCTCCTCTGCATGTGTTCAAATTTGACATGCTGCTTTCTGCTTTTTTACTTCAGTAGAAACACCAGTTAGACATGACTGCTTCGGTTTAAGAGTCATTCTCAGTTTCTCCTGTGTGTTGAATTCAAACTACAATTCTTTGTGACGTTATTCCCTTAACAAATTCAATGCAAACTATTTTAAGACAGTAATTAATTTAGTTGGTTCATCCATTTTGCTGAAAATACATCATCTGTTGAGCAAAGATTCCCTCGCGTTAGATGCCATGTTAGAGTTGTAGCATTGTGACACTTGTTTCCATGAATATGGCACTAATGCATTTTTAATTCTGGTCACCATAGCCTTTCCTCCTACTGCTGATGAACATCATAGGTCTTTATAGTGTCCTTTAGTTTAGTTTTCAAATGATGTATTAACTTTATTTCCATAAGTAATGACATCTACTTTCTGCGCTAACTCCCAACAATTTGGTTTCATCATTCCCACTCTCGGCAATAAAAATGAATTATGTAATGATGTAATTTCCTGCAAAAAAATAAAAATAAAAAATGCTGTTTATATGTATGTTGACACTTGTGGACTTTTGGCTTCCATGACGTTCCCATAATCCACTCAAAAGCTAAAATGTGGCAGCATTCCTTTTGAAAAAATGCTAATCTTCTCCTTGGTGCAGGAATGCTTGTCAACCTTGCTGTTTCTGTGCTGGTGCTTAATGTAAGACGTCACTGAATTCATGAGAAAATGATTTCATTTAGCTAGTAGATAACGAATAGGCAAAGAAAAAGATTTAAGATGAACATTGGTGATTTGGAGACGAATGGATTTAATTGCATTTATAAGCCAGTTTCCTGATTCGTTTAATCTGCAATGACTTTTCAATCGCTAAAAAGTTGAAAAGTCAGATTCTCACTCGTTCAAATTTTCATGCTCCACCTTAAATGGCGCAACAGTTGCCTACATAGTTAGCTACATTCTGGCACATCAGGCACCATTTAAGGTGGAACGGGGAAATTCCAACAAGAAGCTGGCGAATGATGAGCTGACTTCAGCTTCGTAAAAAGCCAAACGTTAAGAGACATTTTACAAAAAACTGTTGTACTCTGGCAGAAAAGTTTCCTGTCGGAGATGTGACAATAGCAGCTATAGCTGAACTAAAGCTTAAAGCAGAGCAAAGTAAGTTAGGTCTATGTTTTCGTTTGTATTATATTTTTACCCTATACGATGACATTAGCACACAGACATATTTACACCCAAGATGGTGAAACATTATTTCAACAAAATGCACATGAAATCTTGTCCATAGTCTCCCAAAGTGGTTAGATTTTTGTTGAAAATGGCTCTTCTTAACATTTGGGTTGCCGACCCCTGGCCTACATCAACTAACTTATTGAAGCATTACAATGTTTTTGGAAAACACCGGATGGGAACAGTTATTGACTGCTTGACTTTCAGTGATGAATCGTGAAAGCCCTTCTAGCACATTCATTCCTCGGGTGTGGATTTAATTGCAAGTAGTATGTTTGTGTCTTTGGGAATACTTACTGTTCTATGCTGGGTGATAAGAAGAGTTTGGGAAAGACCTGCGTAGCCTCAGCATCTTCAAAACTAACAGATAGGAGAGCCACATCTTCTCCTGGGTCCAGAGCCGTATCCTGAGAGAACGAAACCGAAACAAAAATATCAACAAAATGGTATAACTTGAAGCTATAAAGCCTACCAAACCAAAACATGTGCACAAATCATAAAAACATATGCAAATACACAGTGGAGCAACTGACTGCGTACAAGAGCTTGTGCTGAGCAGGCTTTTTATCTCGAGGTGGTGTTAGGATTCAGGCTGGAAAAGACTACCTCCATCATTCACGCTGCGTTAGCTGAAACTACAGCCACGGCCATGTCTGCCAGTCTCTATCTAATCGTGTGAGAGGGTTCCGCAGAGGCTGCAGGACAATCCCAGTCTGTTCTAGGGTTCTGGTTGATGCGTTCATTCTTACTTTTCCTAGAGCTAGACCCTGCTGGATTGTCATTAGCACCGAGGCTGAGACGCAGGGCTCTAATCAAATGTCTTTCAGTTGGTTTGAACCTATCCATTTGTGATAATTGCTGCCCGCTGTGCAATCGTTGCCCCCATTAAGAAGGACTGTGTGTGGTGGACGTGTGACGTTACCAGTTAGTGGGGACACATTCAAGATGACTGCTAACACATAACCCAAAGAGGCATATTGGGGTCTGGCTGGGAAGACTCAAACTGGCTCTCGATGCATGAATAACACACAGGCTTGACACAGACTCAAAAGGCACCCTGAATTATAATATATCAAAATCATGGAATCATTTATAATTAAACTGTACTGCTTGTATTTAGCTGCCGCTAATCCAATTATCACCGCCACTGGATCTCATTTAAGGCATTTGCTATAAAATATAAGGAGGATGATCCAGTTAGCAAGAGACGACCTATAACCGTTTCAGGCTGAATCAAAATAGCAAATATGGTTAAGACAAAATGCTAATAATAATCATCATCAGCTAAAAATGGAGACAATAAATATGGACAGTTTTTGCACTTGGTCCTTCTGCTATTAGGATGAAGGTACCGAAAACGAGCAAGTTTTCTCTGAAAAAGAGACTCTCTCTGGGTTGGTCTCATGTGCAATAAGTATTCACGTATTTGTAAGTGGTATGACATTTTCCTAAGTTACCTAACTTAAGATAACACTTTAGAACTGTAGAACACTGCTTATAAGGCGACAAACATTTATGAACACTTACTGTAACATGTGTTATTTGTCATTTGCCATAATATCTATGTCAGGTCACACAGTAACACTTTCTAGAGTGAAGTGACAATGAGAAGGTCAGTGTATGTCACAGTGAGCAACACACCTCTATAAGCTTGCTGGACATCCCATTTCAAAGCCATGTTCATTAATATGGAGTTGCACCCACATGCAGCTATAACAGCCTCCACTCTTTTTAAAGACTTCCCATAAGATTTTGGATGCGTGTGTAGGAATTCATGGCCATTCAGTCAAAAGGGCATTTGAGAGATCAGGCACTGATGTTGGAGAGGCCCTGGCTCACAACTGACATTCCAATTCATTCCAAAAGTGTTCATTGAGGTCAGAGATCTGTGCAAAAATAAAGGCCCTCCTTACTAAATAGGTCAAACCATGTAATCAATGACCTTGCTTTGTACACAGGAGCACAGTCATGCTGAAACTGGACAGGGACTTGGAAAGCATATAATTGTCTAAAATGTTTTTTTTTTGTATGGTGTAGCATTAACATCACCCTTCACTGGAACTAAGGGGCCCAAAGCCTGAACAACAGCCCTGGACCATTATCCCACTACCACCAAACTTTACTGTTGGCTGCACTTCACACTCTAGTAGGTAACGTTCTCCTGGTATCTCGCAAGCTCAGATTCGTTTATCAGACTACCAGACAGTTAAGTGTGATTCATCACTCCAGAGCCCAGTGGGGGCATGCTTTACACCACTCCAGTGGATACTTGACTTTGCGCATAGTGATCTTGTGCTTGTGTGCAGCAGGCTATGGAAACCCTCTCATGAAACTCCTGCAAGTCTGCATGGTCTACCACTTTGTGGGTGAGCTGTTGTTGCTCCTAGACACTACCATTTCACAATAATAGCACTTATAGTTGAGTGGGGCAGATGTAGCAGGACAGAAATTTTGCAAATAGATGTGTGACAGAGGGGGCATCCTATGAAAGTGTCCACGAATAGCTCATGGCTATGTGGTTGATTTTATATACCTGTTAGCAATGGTTGCATCTGAAACGTGTGGATGGATGGATACTTTATTAATCTTGAAGGAAATTTAGCAAAACTGTCACTAAAAGTAATATACGCAAACATAAAAAGTGAAAGACTAAGAAAAAGTGCAAAAACAGTACACAAAACACAGAGCTACTGGAAAGGCTGCCACCCCCAGCGGCGCCGGAAGTAGAAATGTAATAATTAGAAGGGGTTTTGGTCATATAGTACGGCTTGCCAGGTCAGACATTGTTGAACAAAAGGAGCATTTTCTCTGGCCCTAGTTTGTGTTTTAAGCTTTCACAGCATTAGTGTTATGTCACTATGATGTACAATAAAGCATATTGTTATGTGTTACGCTGTTAAAATGTGCTGTGTCATTTAATCCAAAAAAGTATTATGACACAACACAATGTCACATGACATATGTGCCATGTTCATTTGATTTGAAAAGAGCAGCCTTTATGAAGGACAAAGCCTACTGGAAAAAGCTCTATAAATATTCAACATACATTTAAGTCAATTGTCATGACATGCTTACATAGATGTCACTTAGCCTTTGCCTATTTAACACTGCCCTACGGTAAAGTTACTAAAAAAAGATACCACACAAGTCTAGGGTGCATGACACAGCTTTAACACACCAACTAATCTGCAAATGTTGTCACTTTCATACTGGGCATAAACCCTGAAACTGGGTAGACTGAGGTCAGAGCAGGACCCTTTAGAGGATGTCCAGCTGGGAGAGGCCAAGATTTGCAAGTCAGGATAAAGACTGCTTATACTGTTTATAAATGGTCATGCGTAAACTTACCAACTAATCCAGGTTTGGCACATAGATTTTGCAGGTACTGCACATTCAAATTTCAACAGTTTAAATAAAAAAAAAAAAAAATACGGAAAAAACAGTTTTCAGTTTACAGAAAACTCTAGTAATGGTGAATGCAATCTGTCTTTTTCTGCTTGCCTTTTGAAATGGAAAGAATGGAAACGGCAGCGGAATGCAGCTAGCAAAAGCTGTTAACGGCAGATCACAGCAGAATGACTCAGACTGTCAGAGGAAATAAATGAAATCACATTTCTTTGAAAATTCAAGGCAGCAGTAATTTACAGCACAAAAGAAACTTCGATGTACACATCTTACAAAAAAGGTTTAAATAAAATGCACTGAATACAGTGTTTTGTATGAATCCAAACATAGTGCTGCTCACCCTGCAATGCACCAGCAGAGTCATGTACATCATAAAACATGCTGAAACTCTGCTGCAATCCTCCACCTACGGTTTCTTCTCACCACAACGTGATACTTCTGAAACGCACTTCTACTAGTTAAAACAGGAGCTTGCTGACTAAGCATTCTGAATTCTCTCCATAACTGCTCTGAAAATTGCTGAACCATATGTAGAGTGTGGTGAGAACATGTTCCTTCCTTAGTGCAGAGACTTCCTTTCCACATGCTGAGCTTTTCAGGTATGCAAAGTACAGCACAGACAGCATGAGCAGAAATGAGGTCCTCATATTTTAAATATAAAGCCGACTATATCAATTGTCCAAAAGTCTGCAGATACCTGTTTGCTGGGAGGATTTGACTACATTCAGCCATAAGAGGATTAATGAGGTCAGGTTCTGATGTTGGATGATTATTTCTGGATTGCAGTTCAAAATGCAGTTCCTCTGCTCCACAGCAGAATGGTGGAGGAGGTTATACCCTTTTAGCTGATTCTTGATTTTGGGCATGGTGACCTTAGGCTCATGTGTGGCTGCTCCAGAGCTTCCTAGTCTATTATTAATACTATGGAGAGTATACCAGCTGTGTGTGCCAGGACACCTGTGTTAGCATGGGCACACCTTAAAGTATGTAAGTTGACTAATTAGATGGGATGCAACTTCAGCAAAAATGCTGAAATTAGTAGAGGCATTACATGAATGTATGCCTTGGTTGGGGGTCAGCCCACAAACATGATGATAAAAATAAATGTACAGTTGGGTACACAGGATTCTAAGGCCTCTTATGCAAAGGATCAATTTAAAAAGGCCTTGAGGCAAAATCTGTAAATACAGTCGAAAGTAACAAACTAAATGTCAAGCACAAGCCTCATCATCTGTCTCTTCCTGCTCCTCATCCTAGACTCATAAGGCAGGGAGCTGCACAAGGGGAGGGTGCATCTGCGGCCCAAGGTGTTGCTTGATTGAATTAGTTCGCCTCAGCGCAGCAGTATGCTGTGCCTTGACTTTAAAAGCTAGAACACAACTGGAATGAGGAAAAGGAGGTGGTCCACAAACTCTGTGCTTGCTGTACTTCAGCGCTGGGTGATAAATGAGATGTCAGTGAACTGCAGGTCAAGCCTTAGAACTTGCAGTTATTGTTGGCAAAAGCAAAAGAATGCTGCAATTCTACATTTACTATTTCTCACTCATAACAAGCAGAGAAATTCTGCCAAATGTGTTGCACCTGAATCCAACATACACAGATTCCAACAGAATCCAACATGTGCAAAGCAAAGTGGCTGGTCAATACAGAAAGCATATTCAATGTAAATGTGATTTACTACCTCACTACCTATGTAATTAATACTCTTATGACTTTGTAGTGGTAAAGCAAAATTTCAGGAATAACCATATCATCCTAAGGGTCGAAGTGATGACCAAAGCAAAAAAGAGTGTGTTGGGCTCCTGTAAGCAAAGGCTTTAGAGAATTCTACATACAAATACAACAAAATGCAGATTATCAGAGAACCTATAGTCAGAATTGGGCAGTGCAGGAATATATGCAACAGTGTTATGTAATCAGGATACACATTTCAGTTGTCTGCAACAGCGTCATCACAATTAAAATCAGTGTCAACTCGTTTTTAGTCTTACTGCTACTACTACAGCACACTATAGTAATCTATACTGACTAATATAGAAGCAATATAGACTGTGAACGGTTTGCTCGGATATGAAATCCATGAGAAAAGAAACTTGTGAAAACTACACATGCCTTATTTGTGTATCAGATTAATTCAAACTAAATATTTAATGGCATTTTCAAATGGGTGTACACACAGCACACATGAACCACAGACTAGTATACATTATATAAGGTGCAGTTTTCCATGTTTAGCTTGTGTTATGTTAAAGCCATTCCTGCAGAAATTGTTTCATAATTCAAAAGTAACAAGGTACTGTAATATAGGAAAAGCTTACATTCAGATTGTTATTTTAATTTAGAAAAGTTTTTTTTAACAATGTAATCAGTCATCTGGACCAGTATACACTTTAAAGCAACCTTTCCAACCCTTTCCTAGCCATCACACAGGAAAAAGGCAGATGTTGTTGCAATCCAACTATATGAAGGAGAATCCTCTGTTATTTATGTGCATGTCACTCCCCTTTGGCTGGCCATGGTCAATTGCAGTTGTACAACAGCAGGACCAGTGAATGCCTTCTAAATGCCCTATGTTAATCCCCCTTCAGGAGTCTGAAGAGAGGCAGTGTGTGAAGGGGAAAGGGGTAGATTAAGGCAGTGTGCGCTGGAGACTCCACAGATCATGCTAAGGTCAGAGTAAAGAGGGCTCTTTATTTTAAAATAACATGCCATCAGTCATAACTGATTTAGCAAATAACATTTAAAGACACAACTTTCTAAATTTAAGAGCGAAGAATATGGATATGGATATCTCCCCCTTCTCTCACACTAATCAAATTACTCCACTCAAATTCATCAAAAACAGCAAATTGCCCGGGCACGTGTATTAAACTATAAAACACATATGCCTGCTTTGTACTCAGGCTAAATGCTTCTTCTTAAGTAAAAATGGAAAAAGGCACATCATTAAAATGCACCTCTCCCAGGTCCACAGGCATTCTGAGGAAGTGTATAAGGGACTAATGAAGTGGCCAGCGGTGAGTAATGAGTGTTTGAATGACCCTTGCTCCCGGACTTTGTTAGGGAGGGGGACTCACAGAGGGAAGTGCACACTTACTACCTCTTCGTCCAAGCCGGTGAGTCAGTGTCAGGGCATTGGGATGGGGAAGAGGACTCAGGGTGCCCCCAAGTCAATCCCTCACGTGGGCAGAGAGTGCCCTGTCTCCAGCGCTCTCACCAGGGGTAGGCGACGTGACATCGTGGAGATGTGACAGCTGTCTTCAAGCCAAGAGTTGTCTGGTCAAAGTCACACGAGCACGCAACTGAGGACACCAGCGCATATAAAAATCCAAAAAAGAGTTGCGTGAAGCCAGCCTATGATTTCTAATCCTGTCTATTCCTGAATTCCTTGAAATGGTAAGAACCACAATAGCTTGTGTTCAGAGAATGCCACCATGGTGCTGACCTAGAACACGTGAAAACGCAGCCTTTGCTGCATAGACGCACTTCACGGATTTGCTAAAAAGAAATATGACCTTGCTTATTTTGCATATTAGATTTACCTTTAGTGTGTCGTATATGTGCTTTTTTCTTTTATATACTATGAGCAGCAAATGCAACAGGAATATATACAGTGATTCGAGATATTTAGCCATTTGTTTCACACTTAAAATGTATTAAATTCATGTTAGATAACAAAATTTTAAACCAAGTGGCGTTTACTTTAAAAACAGGCCATTTTTGGCAAGTATTCTTCAAAAGGCAGTCTCAGATCATTACCACTGGATCACAGACATGCCAGTGCTATCACATTAGGGCAAGTATTCCATGTAAGAAGCCTTTGGTGCGCAAGACATAAACAAGACTGAGAGCAACAAAACCAGACCACTTCCTGTTTCTATTACACTGGCTGAAAACATTGTAATGGACAGCCACATGAACAAAAGTTAATCATTAGCCTAGAAACAGCATGCCGTCAGACCGTGGGCTGCACAAATGGGTCTTTGTTGTTCGGCCACACAATAGAGGTATAATAAAGAGCGCATTCGGCCAAGGTAGGCCAATTAGCCAAAGCAGAGAGCACCTGGGGACAGAGCTGCTGGAGCTTGCAGCCAATATCCAAGATACAAGTATGGATACATGTATGTGGGTAAGAAAGAGAGCAGGTGGAGTCCAGGAATGAGTGGGAGTGGAGCATAAAACAACTGATTGTTCAGATGGAGTGCAAACGTCTTCTACTGAATGATGTAATGGGGCATTATAACAAGGCAACTGGCCATTTTCTGCCTTTTTTCTTTTCGTCCACTGATCCAGTGAAATCAGAAATGTTGTTCCATGTAGTTCCCTGCGTTTTGACTTGCTCCATGAATTTGAGACACTTGTGACTCTTGCGGCTGATTTTCAAGTGAGCTGCAGGATGCTTTGCAGGACACTGCACAGTTCAAGTGCACTTTAGTTTCGTGTAGGTGTTAAGCAGCTAAAGTTGTGTGAAAGTCTCAGTGTGTTTAGCTAGACTAAGGATGAATGCACTCGTGTATGTGTATGTTCTGAGATAAGAGAATGAAATTTGCAAGTGATATCAGGGACAGGAAACGGTGGTCTCTGCACTCACCCAGGCTTTACTCACCTTACAGATAACACTATGATGCAAATCCAACTGTCAGGCTTGAGCATACAGCCTCTATGGCTCCTTACATACATGCATATTTAACTGGCAGGACATGAGCTGCTTCCCATGCTGCTACAGCAATCGCATGTGGCACTCATCATATTGAATCATTCTCTCTGTAGAAATGCTTATACTACATACTGCTGCTTTTGCACTTTAAGAATGGACATACTTGTGTTAGATAGATAAAAAACTGCACTTAGGCCACCAAGCTAATGAATCTTGTGGCCAAAATGAAGTGACCAGAATTATAGAAACATGTTTACTGCATACACATACGCTTTAATTCAAAAACTGGTCAAGTGTTGCTTTTTGAGTCATCTAAGCACAGACAAACCAGGGAATGATGTGAAGGAATGTTACAATATTGTCAGCCAGACTGAAGATTATCATTCAACCCTGTGGACCCACTTCCAGATGTGCTTTTGAATACTGTGAGATGACAAAATACAGCTGTACACATACGACCAACACAGCAACCACAGCTGTGTCCCATCTTGCTGTCTTTGCTCTCTCTCTGGACAAACTTTATGCAAATCAGTTGAACCTTGAGCAGTCAGATTTTTTTTCTCTGGGTTGAGAAATACTTGTGTCACGCTCATAGTCAAGTTACACGCACACATTTCAGGAGATTATTTAAATGTATGGGAGTAGGAGATAATTATGTTGGGGAAATGTTTTGCAAACAATACTGGGCAGTTCAGGGAACAGAACTAGCCAACAACACCTGCTTGTGTTTTATGATCAGACCAAAGCGTCCAACATTTGGCGAGGGATTTGGCGCGTCAGGGTTTGTGGCAAATGTCTTGGGGGGTCCCTCAGTTGTATATCTCACTTTAGTGGCAATGAATTTTCCTCTTTCAAGCATGTCTTACAACAAAGAAATGTTGTAACCTGAATGTTCACCAAAAGAAAAAAACTCAGATTGTGATTTATTATTTGAACTTATTATTATTATCATTTTCTGTGAAGAACATATACAATAACACATTATCAATGATTTCACACTGTAAAACCCCCACATATTCATATTAAACATGTGGTGTTGGGGTGCTGTTAGTGTGTGCGTGACTGTGTGCGCGTGTTTGTTTGTATATATGTGTGAGGGTCAACATGGACAGGCTGCTGACTGGCTACAGCTGTTAAAGGGGACCCTTTGCTGGCCACTTGTGACATTTTAAACATCTGGTATTTTTACATAAATTGTTATGGCCGAATTGATAAAAACAAAAACAAAAACAAAAAACAAACACAACAATGTGGTGGGTCCACCAGACCACTGAATAACAACAACAACAACATGAACGCCACACAAGGGTTAATAAAATGAATTAAAACAAGTACAGTACATACTGGCTATATCTACTAAATTTAAGACCATTTCACTTACCAAGATATAATTTTTTTGCCGTGTGAATTTTTTATGTTAAAATGTTTTTATGTCAAACATGTCAAATTTGTGCAGGGACACCTGGCAATAGCCAGTGTTGACCCCTGCATTCTGCATTGGAAAATCATCAGCGCTTGTTAGCTGCTTACTTAACAGCTTTCGTGTGATCTTAGTTTTTGAAGTCCTACATTTGCATGAAGACCTTTGTGGGGAACGAAAGAAAAAATGAATCACTCGCTATGAGAAGTTTAGAATAAGAGAGAGATGAAAGGATACTAATAAATTCAGAGAAATCTCACACTGGAATGTCCTCTGTGACATGACTCACACAACATAACACGGAGTGCTAAATGACTCTCATGAGTAGGTAAAAGAGTTAAAAGACACACACAAACCCGCTTAAGACAAAATACTCACAAACAACACACATCCACGCAGACAAATTTACTCACGTACACATTTTTGGTGAACACAAAAATAGGTCACAAACCACAACACACGCACATACATGCACACTCGCAGACATCACTGCCTGGAAATGGCTGATGAAACACCTGTTAGTGACTCACAGAGGACAATCAACAGCTCCTTCATAGTCGATGGTGAGTCGCAAAGAAAACAAGTAATAGCACACACACACACACAAACACTACACTCTACAGTCTTTGCTTCAGGTGTTACTAGGAACCAAGGGAGCGCTCTCACTGAGTCGACACAGAGAGATCTGGGACCAGGCTCTGAAAGTACAACTGAAAGTGTGGTACAGTGAAATGACTGCTGTGGGTGCAATATGGCTGGATAAAAGATAAACAAGGCTGCGTGCGTCACTGAACAATCACTTTAAAAGAAAAAAACTCAGCCTCTAGTGTATGTAGAAAGCCATCAGGCCATATTGAGCAATTCTAAAATCTCCACAGAAAACAAACATGGATTAGGACATCAGTCAATTCTAAAATAAGCTCAATTTCTTAAACTTAACACCATGTGAACCCGTATGTAAACAATGTTAAAGTTTCAAAACAATCCATTCACTACCCAGTCTAAACATTCCCCAGTATCATGGCACAGTATCAAAACCAGCCTGTTTAATTCTAGGAGATAAAGGCTGGAAAACTAAAATGAAGACATATAACCAGAGAAATGTTATAAAAAATAAAACACCAGAAAAATGTAGGATATAGTAATATAATATTACTATACACACACACAGTAATGAATAATAATGTTTAATGTTGCTAAACAGATCAATGCCATGACATAGCCACAATGTTGTTACATCAAAGCTGTTAAATAATAATATAAAAAAAAAAAACAGCCGAATAACAATATACACTATAATAACAGTAGCCTGTAGGCTAATTCAAGACAGTAAGCTTATCTACTTCATTATTTTGACAAATAAAATAACCTATAGGCTAAGGCTATTCATTTATTAAATCTACATCAAGAACAACTGAACCAAGAATACATTTCTGACCGCTGTTAATTTCCTCTGGCTTAAGCAGGCTTTTTTGTGGTGTTACTGCACTGCTTGCTGAAAGTGTGTTCCAGGAGTAAGGTGCCACGGATATTAAAGCCTGTAGTTGCGGGTTACGTTAGGAAAACACGCTGAGACACTATGCTGATGGCACAAAAAAAAAAAAAAAAAAAAAAATGAATGCATCATGAATATGTACAACAAACTATTATCAGCTTCGGCAAAGCTGATGACACTGACAAATGACAGCAGCCTTATTTCCAACAGGGCCGCAAAGTCAAATACAAATTTTACTGTTGTCCTTATATGAGCTTCAGTGTAAAGGTCTGTGAAAACAGAAGGGCCAAGATTTATAACTTCTAAATGTTGGAAACTGGCTAATAACAACACAAAGTACATTACCAACACACTAAAGTGAATTTTTGGATGCACCAATATAGAAATTGTGTATTGAGGCTAATATCTGATATTTTTTCTGTGAGCTTATTTGCCAATGCCGATATATAAACATTTACAAAATGTAGAACCTGGGACAAAATACACGAGAAAAAATAACAAGCTTGAGCTGGAATAAGCAAAATCATTCTTACACTCCTCTCGGTTTCGGTAAGACTTTAGTGTCCCAGTCAAGGACAGTAATGATGGAGAAGGAGTGGAAGACTGAACAGTGTCTGCGCTCAACCTGAGGATCAAATAACTGTGCTAATATCTACAATTTGCCGAATAATTTGTGAAGACATCAAACATATTTGTCAGTTACAGCGAGGAGGAAACGCAAAGCTAACGCTAGCCCGCTTCTTATTCAGAGTTTCCGTTCCACCTTAAAAGGAGCAGAAGTGGCCCTAATGGACCTAAAAAATTAGGGTGCACATATCTCATACACCAAACCCAGAAAGACAAACATATACATTTCAGGTCCACTGAACTATTTGTCAGCTTTACTGCACTTCTGCACCCTCTGTCTCACACTCTCTGGAGGGGTTAGAACAGCTATCCATGCTTCAGCACACCGTAAACACAATGATGCACTCACAGGCATGACTTCTCACCATTGTGTCACTAGGCTACTGAGCTTCAGCACTGTGCATACATACAAGTCCTTACCAAACCAGACCTGGTGACAGTCTGAAGAAATAATCATGGAAATAATCTTCAGTACCAGCCTGAACCAACTGATGCACAAGCGTAATGAGGAGACTGAGCTTCCTCAATATAAATTTGATAAATTTTGCAAGGCAGGCCAAGTCATGAAAACAGATAGGAGTGATAGGACAAAAACAAGAATGATTTTACATTAAATAGCAAAACAAGTTAAGCAAAACTGTAAGCACTTTTTAAACATTTGCAAAAATAAACTACACTGAAGAAAAATTCAAAACAGGACACATTTTTTTAACTGATAAAACTTTATTGAAACCCTGCAAAAAAACCAGGGAGGATCTGTGCAACAGAACTCCTGCGTCAGAAGTAACCCACTGCAGCGAAACACATTTCTAGGAAAAAGTACAGATTTTTTTTAATCAAACAGCTGCAAAATGGGAGCAAAACCAAAAGCTCTATAGGTTTTACATTTGTATAGTATATTTATTAAGGGTCAGAATGACAAATCAATGAATATATTAATAATAAAATATGTAAATCGTCCAATGGGTTCACACCCAATCAGCTACTGAATACAATACACTGGTTGATCTTATTTACAGGTTCTCTGTAGTTGGTCCAAACCCTTTTTTCACTTATGGCGCAGTTGTTTGGTGTTGATGTACTAATGATGCCCATAATATACACCCGAAAAGCAGAATGTTACATAGTTTACTAATATAATGATATCATCATATTATATATTATCATAGTATATCATCACTGCGCTTCTGTCTAAAAACATGGTTAACGTTGCACTGCTACAGACCAGCTTTTCAACACTAGCTCACATCCTGAACTCTCTCTTTCTCACACACCCACACCCACAAAAACCATGAAGTGTTGGAGGAAATCCAAAGCGTACAGACAAATGAGACACGGATCTCTGAAATGCTGTCTGTCTTTATTTAATTGGGCTCAGTCTAGCACTAGCCTGCTCACTTGGCTCAGCAGCTTGCCACAGGCTGCAGTACCTCAGTGACCATTGCAACCTTTTGTATGACCTTAGCAAGGCAAAAGTGAGAGGAAACAAAGAGGAAACATGCTGTTCTAATTGAAGCCACTCCTTGTGCTTAGTGTTCTCTTGTTAACTCTTATTAGCCCATTTCGAATGATAACACAGATCTAATGTATGCAGCACTAACATGATTCAGCAGGAGAGCACTGCTAATAAATACTCTTCTGGGAAAAGAGCTCAAGATGACAGATTTACAGTAATCAGAAAAAAAAGACCAAACAATGAAATGAACATAACTGAACAATAACAAATCCTGCAAAGCTAATCAATGATGAATGATTGCAGGAAAATGGGTAAAATAATAATAAAAATATGCATTAATATCAAGCAAATTAGAAAGTAATCACTTCCAATTTATCAATAAGGCCCATTTTAATGGGTAAGCTCTTTTGATTAATCAAAATCTGAGCTCAAAATTGATATTTTGCATACTGTCCCTGGTAATATTACACACAGTGCATTTTTTTAAAAGCATAACATTCTTATTGTTCCGTAAACATATGCCAGTTTTCGGTATAGCGTGACACTAAACGCACACGTTATTGTCGACACCCACTGATTACTAGATGAACAATCATGTCCAAAGCAGGGCCATAACACGGAAGGAGGAGACAGATACCTTTTTATCCCTCAGAAAGGTGAAAACTTATTCCCCACCAAGCTCAGAACAAAAAAAAAAAAAAGCTTGAAAGCATCTTGAATGTACGTAGTTCAGCAGATTCATAATGAGTTAATAGGTGAACTCAGTAGTTCAGTCTTAAGTTAAAATACAGGGTGGTCCAAAAAATTTTACCGTCATAGCCGAACGAAATTAAATAGGCTTCATGGTGAACAAGATTTATCAAAATTCGAGCAAGAAATTCAGAGGAATGTAGATTTTCTAACTGATTCCACAGCTTCACAAATGTGTGTCGTGTCACAGGCGGAACGCATACTGAACATGAAGTCGGTAGACCAGCTCCTGCCAAACACGGGTTTCAGGAGATGCTCTTCTTACAGACTTTCGAGCTTCGCACAAATGTTTCTCGAACCTGATTGACGATATCTTCCTATACTGGGGATCGTCCAGATCCCTCTGCCCAGCACAGACAACCTTCCTCTTTGAATTTTTTGTGCCATGTCCAAATCTGCTTTCCAGTTGGTGCATTTTTATTGAATTTTCTCGAAAATGCACGCTGCACACTTTTGTTTGACTGCGTTTGAACATATTCTAATACATAAAGACGTGTGACATATTCATGATGATTAAATGATACTGTGTAGAATATGTCATTTAAATGCTGGCAAGGTGCAGGTACTACTAAGACGTTCTGTGCTGTATTTGATGCTGGAGCAGCTTCACAGCTCTTGGTAAAGTTCTCAGTGATGAGTGGCAGGGTTCTCAACTTCAGCAATAACTTCAAATAGTTCTGTATGACAGTGATACATTTTGAGCATCATGTGGTCAGTTTTTATTTCTAATGTTAGTTTTATTGTAAATACTGCATAAATATACCACTATATAAAAAGTACATTTAGAAGGTACATTTCTGACATTAAAACATATTAACATATTAACAGCACATGCTTAAACTTCCAGCAAAATGTAACCAATTATTTTGCCTCTAAAGTGTCTTCTGATCTGTGGCTACGTCAATGTGCATGCAGTTGGACAAAAACAATATTACCAATTACATGTTTCACCCCCACCTCTCATCAACGCTCCCTCATACTCTATTTCACTCAGAAATAAGATTGAGGAATGGAGGGAAAGAAGGAACTGCATTAGAATTTCCAATTCACATTGACTAATCATGAGTGAATCGTCACTGCATCCGATTTCCTGAATGATGTTTTCTACCTCATCTCTCTTACTGCTATGGTTTTAAGAATGTCTTATATTATCGAAACAGTATGACTTAAGAGTCAATATTACTGCTCTAATAGAGAAAATATTAACTAAAAGGTGAGATGGAGAGTGATGAATAAGACTTTAGGTCTGTGAGGAAACAGCAGAGATTCTGAAGTAGTAGTTCTTTTGAAGAGTGAACAGGGAGGGGTTGTGGTATGATACACAACATGATGAAAACATGATTGTGTGGGGGTGGGGGGGGGGTGCAGTGACATTTCCTGGAGGTTACACACAGGTCAGTACTGCACCGGAGAACATCAAGCATGCAGCGATGCATAAAAGTTGGAAATGCATCAGTTACAAATCGGCCTTAGACTCAAAATGTAATAGTGGCATTACAAACATACGTTAGCTACACTTGAGGGTCTGCATAACACACCCAACATACAGGGCAGTTTGTTTGCCAATGCTCTTGACTGTCTCTGACTCCGAAACATGCCTCTGTTCTTGGCATTTCCTGGGTTATCTGTGGAACTATTACCTTTTCTGTGGTAAGCTGTGATAAGCTTCCACTAGAGAGTGTGTGTCACAGCAGTGATATGACAGCAGGTCTTCCTTAATAGCAAACCATGTTTGACCACTGAGTCCTGTAAAAACAACTTGTCCTGTCATGCTGGATCTTTCAACTTTAAAGTTAAGGCACCAGGAAAAAAAGGAAAAAGCAAGGCGTTATATAGTTGATAGTGGCACAAGTTATACAATCACAATAATCCGTATAAAAACTAATTTTTTTTAAATAATTTGTGCCATTATGTACACTGCTCAAAAAAATAAAGGGAACACTGAAATAACACATCCTAGATCTGAATGAATGAAATATTCTCATTGAATACTTTGTTCTGTACAAAGTTGAATGTGCTGACAACAAAAATCATCAATGGAAATCAAATGTATTAACCAATGGAGGCCTGGATTTGGAGTCACACACAAAATTAAAGTGGAAAAACACATGACAGGCTGATCCAACTTTGATGTAATGTCCTTAAAACAAGTCAAAATGAGGCTCAGTATTGTGTGTGGCCTCCACGTGCCTGTATAATTTAATAATGTAATAATTTCCACCTGTTGTCTATTCCATTTGCACAACAGCTGTGAAATTGATTGTCAATCAGTGTTGCTTCCTAAGTGGACAGTTTGATTTCACAGAAGTTTGATTTACTTGGAGTTATATTGTGTTGTTTAAGTGTTCCCTTTATTTTTTTGAGCACTGTACATGTTTAACAGAAAACAATTAGTTTCAGTATTATTTTATCTGTCCACTTTTGTCTCTATTAGTTTCTATTTTTGGAGGGATTTTTTTCGCCACACCTCCAAACGTCAGTTAGACGTTCCAAATACTTACAAATTTAGAATTATTAGTCCACAAAACCTTACTTTGCATCTCAGACAGAGTCCAATTTGGTGCTCTACTGTGAAGTTTTGTCTTTTCTTTTTTTTTTCTTTTCTTTATTTCCTTTACTCAGTAACAGCTTTTTGACAGCCACTTTTATACCCATAGTGCTGAGTTGTCTTCTCTCAGTGGAAGGATGAACAGACAGACCTGTGGATTTTTCTGATCTGAAGCAAGAGTGGAACTTGATTTTCTCCTCTACCTCAACGATGAAAGCTTCACGTGCTGCTTATCTGATGGGGACTGTTAAGGTCTTCTAGGCCGCACCCAGGACTCAATTCCTCAGCTTTGTGACCAGGGTCCTGTCTGTGTGGAGTTTGCATGTTCTCCTCGTGTCTGTGTAGGTTTTCTCCAGGTACCCTGGTGTCCTCCCACAGTCCAAAAACATGCAGTCAGGCCAATTGGAGATGATAAATTGCCCCTAGGTGTGTGTGAGTGAGTGAATGTGTATGTCTGCCCTGCAATGGACTGGAGACCTGTCCAGGGTGCATCCTGCCTTCTACCTGATGACAGCTGGGATAGGCTCCAGCACACCCCATGACTCTGAGGGAGAAGCAGCTTAGAAGGTGTGCGAGTGTGTGTGTGTGTGTGTGTGTGTGTGTGTGTGTGTGTTTAATCATTGCCCTTAGACTTTCCCCCAATTTTTGCCAACACATTTTAGAAAAACAATCTAAGGAACCCAACCCGACCCCTTAAAAAAAAGAATAAAATTACATATGAGAGAAAGAGAAAGACAGGCTGGTAGACAGAGAGACGGACAGACAGAGGTCACAGTGATAATCAGTCATCATATGCACTCGCTGGTGACACTCGTCATGTGTCACAACACAGCAGCAACGGGCTGGACGCTCGCAGGCCTGACCTTTCTGACAGCACGTCCATCACTGTCACAGCTCCACTCTTCAGACTCCGCCTGGCACAATGCCAGCACCCTCTGGCAAAGGTGAGGAGACCCCTTCTCCCACCCTCTCCTCCATGGCTGAGTATCAGTCAAAACTACCAACATTATTCAACAGAAGAAAAGAAACGAAGCAGAAAGTACTGAGAGTGAGGAGGTGGATTAAATCAAACCACTACCGAAGGAAGCAAACAGTGGAGGGAAAATAATGGAAAGCAGAGAAGAAAAAGTGCTTTTTTCTGCATCCAACTTCTACTTTAATTCCAGCTCAAATTAAATGAAAAGACAGTAAAGACGGCAATTTTAAGGGAGATGAAATGTAAGCAAACGGCATGTAGAGTACATTAAGGAAAGATCAAGCCACCTCTAAGTGAACTCATGCGCACCACTTCACCCTAAGACTCGTCGATTCACGGTAATCTCTTTAAGGGTGAGACCTTCCAACATCAGTAATCCTTAGCTTTCTAAATGGCATCTTTGCTGGGGAAGACAATAAGCATATTGTCCCCGGCTAAAGCTCACCTTAGCATTAAGCACTGACATCATAGCCACAAGGTGCGGCTCCCAACTGTCAAGATACAAACTCATATTTACAGAAGATAATTCATGGGGTTTAGACTGCTAGATTCTATTTATGAGGCCAACTATTGCACAAGCACCATAAATCAGTAAGAAGCAAATGCTTAAGTTTTCAGATTTGGATCCCTGTTTGATAGCTTGTTCATCTGTTTCTATGAACTCTGCCGTTATCCTGACTGTAACTAACAGCGCACAGATTTTAAACCAACACATTCTTCTTGAATGAAAAACAATTCATTCCCCAAAGCAACGTCACTGATTTTAAGTGTTCGCTGGAAGCCAGGCTCGACTTCCTCAAGAAAGATAAATATCGGAAACCAAAGGAGTGACATTCTTCCTTGGTAACTTGAACTATGATGCAACACCCATGATGCAAATGGTTCCTCCTTTGCATACTGACAATTATGCTAGTGGTATATGACTAATACATTGGATAATGGGGGGGGGTCTAAAGTCTGAGACTACTATTGCAAAAGCTTCTATTCAGCATTTGTTTATAATTTACTACATTTTTCATTGTCATATTTTCAGCATAATAATTTGAATGAAAAGCAGAATGTCTGAATTATTTACATAAATTCCACAACTTTGTATTTAGTATGAGATTCTTTTACTTTAATAACAGCGTGCACTTGAGCTGGCATGGACTCCACAAGTGTGTGGAAAGATCTACCCAAGAACTGTCTGAACACGAGCTTGAGTGGAAAAAATAAAAAACAGTCTGACCTGGTCAATGTCAGAAATTTGCTTTTTAACATTTTTTAACACAGCATTATCATATTTTTTCTGGGGAAAAAAATCCCAGGTTTTCAACATGGTCTCAGACTTTTTAAGCCCCATTGTATGTGACATTATGATACTATTTAATACATAGATTATCCTACAACTAATTATAGTAACCACTTTGTGCAACATTTGAACATTTTATTTATTCATTTTTATTTTAATGGTCTTAAATATTGAGGTTAACTTGACAAAGGACACATTTTACTCCTTTAAGAGTAAAGGTCTTTTGCCATGATGGGAAAAAAATATAAAAAATAAGCAAATGTGAGACAGTAAGTGCAGGAGTGAGTGAGTTCTCCTTTTCTAAGCCTGAAAGAGGCTTTTTTGTTTCCTCACTCGTCCAGGGTAAAATACACTGAAAGTCCATTTCGGTGCTTTTGTTCAGACTCTATCCATTATGCTAAACTGAGCTCGTAGAGAGGAACTCGCTCACTTTATGAGGCCTGTAATTAATAAAATACTGAACTACATCTTTTAAAAAGACACCAAAAAGGATACATCAGCCCGAGTTATTCCAAGCACACTGAGTATTTCTATAAATTTCAATAACCACTCAAATCCCCGGGAGCTTGCTTTGAGCCTAAAAGCAAGGGTGTGAACACAGACATGAGCAAAGACTATTGCAGTGTCATGTTCTGCACTGGATTCATGTGGTAAAGAGAAATTCAGCGCTTCTCATGAGCTTCTCTTTTATTCCCCACCCAGTGTTTACTGTAAATGGCGGCGCACACACACACACAAGTCCTGCTTTTCCAGTGTAATGTCACTCACTGCTCTACTTCACTCCCATGCAGTGCTGTGAAATAGTCAGAGGACTTTCATTTACTTAACTTCCAGTCAAAAGCATCAAGTGCAAGTTAATTATTTCTTATTTTTAGCCTCAGGAGAAAAGCAGAAAACATATTTAACTGAAAATCATTGTGTAGTACTTAGTGTGTCCACACTTTGCCTGTATTAGAGCTCCTTTCTTTTCAGGAGACTTCGGTTCAATCCTGTTTCACCTCTCACCCCGACCACTCAGCCCTACCTCTCAGTTTTGAGCATTCATGTCCAGGGATAGGGTGTCATGATTTTTGTTGAGATAGGGCGAAGTGTTAGGGTTATGTGGCCCTCCAAATGAAGGCTTTTCAGAGACTCACTCCAAAAAGAGCGTTTTGAGAAGAAAAGAAAAACTGGCAAAATGGCTTCACAAGTCTGTTAAAAATCTACGATAACCAGTGTATTATGGTCCTTTTCTTTCTAAAGAGCAGTGCTAGTAACCTGTTAATGAAGCAATGTCCTTTTTTTACTTGAGGGTCCCATTTCATAGGGAAGATTTCAACCACTATCCATTGTAACGCAGTTCCAAGGGGCAATTAGACACTTGAAAACAAGGGGTTGGGATAAATATAAGAAATGGGACTGGGCCATCTTCTCTCCAAAGCTCAGAAGTTGGTTGCATTGTCTGCTTCTGACAATTCTAGTAATTCAAAACATTTTCTATGATGCTGAGTAAAGAATGCTATTACTTGATAGCTTTATTAGTTTTATCTTCTTAATTTAATTGTAATATAATTTCTCTTAATTTAAGTTCTCCACAAATCCCAGACAATGATCATTTTTATTTTTTCCTATGCTTACTCTTTTTATATATACGTTTTTGTATAATATTTGGTCACAATGTAAATGAGGCTCACCCTCAACGCACTCTGGGTTTGAATACAGGTTGATGTTTGAGGTCTGGACTATACGGTGTCCAGTCTATTGTTCTGAGAACACCAGCAACTTCTTTCTGTGTATTTTCTCGTTTCAGTAAGAGCTTCTTGACAGCTACACATCCTTTCAGACCCATAGCACTGAGTTGTGTTCTCACAGCAGAAGGATGGCTGTGGATTTTTTTCAGATCTGAAGCAAGAGTGGAGCTTGATTTTCTCCTCGCTCTCAGAGATGAAAGCTTTAAGTGCTGTTTATCTGATCGGGACTGTCTGGTGCTCTACCATGTCTTGCATGGTTGTTAGCAGTCCCATTTTCTGAGTATCTATCATTTTCTCTACCTTTAAAACTCCACTTCTTTCACTCTTCTTTATGCAAGCTAATTGTTTTATATCTCCTAAAAATGAATAGGTTAAATTAATAAACTGAACTATGGTCTCTAGCTGTTGCTCAGTACTCTTTCTTGTCTACAGCACATTTCCTGCTTTGTTTCCTCTCATGCTTCAGCCTTCTGCACTGTTTTCAAGCCAAGCAACTCATGCATTCATTGCAAATATCCAACATTAAGTGTGCGTGTGCGCTGGATTAACACAGCAGAGCGCTGTAAGGCTCTGCCCCTCTGTCGCATTCTCTGCTCAGTCAATCGTTGCCGCGGAGATTAATTAACCTTGATGAATTAATCTAATTAGTTAACACGTTGCTCAAATGAAATGCGACTGCGAGTTCATAAGTAAGCCCGTTTACATCTTGACCACCATTAAAAGATGCAGAAGCAGCAGAGGTGGATGAGGAGCAGAGAACATAAAGCTACAAACCTTTTCCTGTAACTGCTTATGATAATGACAGCTCTGAAGGTCACGTTTCCCTCTGCTCTAAATAAATGTCAGATAGGCAGTAAATGGCTTTTGGGTGCAGTGCCAGGGTTCAGTGAGGGGCATGACCCAGACAAACCACGGGCAACCTAACGAGCTGTGGATTCACAGTGGCATTTTCAAAATGCCGAAGCTGGTGTGCTGCTGGTTTCACACTCTAGGTAGGATGTGTTATATGTGCTTAGCAGTGTGAAAGGCTGAAGTTCAAGAAAATCAAAGCCTGTGTTTTCTCACAATGTGCAAAAAGCTAATGGAGAGTAGGGAGCAGGGATGGATCATAGTCTCGTGAGACCCCTGGGTACAAACATCTTTGGAGACCCCCCCGCCCACTACCACAATAATGCATCTGTAAAAATACCAACGAATACAGAATTATTAAAAGCGGTAAAAATAATAAAAATCTGAAAAGTGAGATGAAACAACAGTTGAAATTGCCTTATTAAATGTTCAATGGCCTACTGTGCCCATGTTTTGTGCTTTGTGTGTAAGGTTTATACATCTGAAGACAGTACTACTACCACACCTAATGGGTGGCAGGTAGGATAGTGGTAGGAGAGGTGAGCCAGAAACTAGAAGGTTCCATGTTCAAATCCCGAGACTGGGCAAGGTACTTAGACCCCTACTTCCCCAAGTGGCACTCCTCCGCTCCTGGACTGGGTATAGTTAGGCAGGAAAAAGACAAATTTTCCTTGTACGGTCAATAACGTGCTATACAATAACAACATACATAACCTAAGAATTGCGTCAATGTATGAGCTAAGGATAGATTTTCACACGTTCACACTACTTGTTCATCTAATTTTTATATCTACAGTAAATTGTCTGTTGTCTTTGAGTCACCACTGGCCCTGTTGGCTGCGGCCCCTGAGGCCCCTGGGCACTGGCCCCAATGGCCCAGTCTGTAATCCATCCCTGGTAGAAGGTATGTTTCAGGCAACAGAGAGAAGACAACACTCCCAGATTCAATAGAAGAAGAAGAAAAAAAAAAACAACAACAAAAAACATAAAACATCCCAACCGAAGACTGACCAAATTAGTTCTTGTATACTATGTTATTTACTACATTACATGTTTACTTTTCAGCTTATTTTAATTCCTTTAATTGGCAGGATCCACCAACAGGTCCAAGCTTGTATTACTCACTTTTATACCTTAAGAAAAACTCACACTTGACGCAATGTGTTACGTCATGCAGAGACCAAAAAATTTAAAACCACGTGTACATTTCGTGTCACAGCACAGCATCTCTGAGCATTTGATTTCTCAGCACATCACAGTGTGCCAGCCAGCATTACTATGTTAAAGTAAAGCCATTTAGAAACAACACAAAACCACAGTAAATGACATGGGGCTTCAAATTTACCCAGAGAAAAGCAGTCAGTCTTTTAGATAAACAGACAAATGCTAATGGTATGTTAACTCAGTTAATGTCAGCAGCCTGGTCTCTTCTCAGCTTGTACATTTTAGTTTGTACACAGCCAGTTTGTGAAGCAGTAATAAACTGATGCTAAACTTAATAAATTATGCCAAAAGTCTTATTTCAGTAAATTTGTAACAGTAGAGTATAAAAATGAACCTGAACTTGAAGTTTATTGACCCTTTCATCACACTTCAATCTGTGAGGCCAAGCTTTGTACTGTATTTGCTACAGGACACTATGATATATTATATAACTTTACATTACGTTTCCACTACACATGGCCTTTAAGGGTTTTAAGGTTTTTTTTAAGTGAGTCCACAACTTAGTGCATCTGAAATAAGTGATTGCAGCTAACAGTTACTAAACAAAGCCCACGGCATCAATGAACCAGATGATCTGAATGGGTAAAACCTGAGGTTTCCTTTGCATGAGAAGAGCAGCTGTGGGCCTTTATAAGCCTTATGGCCAACAGAAACATGGCTACCTCTTTGTGGTGGGCTTCCACTTACTGTAACATGTATCAAACTACACTTGGCCAGACCAGAGCAGAACTACTTCAAACGCTGTGCCACCCACAGCTTGTGCAGGTGCTTTAGGCAGAGGCTGGAAGGACCTTACTGCAGCTGATGGGGGCAGGGGAGTAGAACAGGGCGGAAAGGCCTTTATTTGCTGATGCAGCCCTTTGTGGAGATAATACTGTGTTTACACGCCATGGTCTAAATGTATGCTGTATCTGCAGGCTATCCTGAGGGGGAGAGGCTGTAAACACATGCGTGCGTGCGTGCATGCTTGCAGAAACACATGGAAAGAAGGTCACGACACGGCCAGGTTGCTTTTTGATGTAACATACAGTTGCGTCGATATCCCTCCTTCTCTTCTCCTCCCTTTACTCAAACATGCAGAGCAGCCAGATGTTCACACAGTGCTTCCATATGACAGAGTCTACAGGAAGACCATAATATCACTCTAATGAGCTTCATGCCAACAGCCGAGACAGTATAATCATCCGCCTGACGATGACCTCCAAGTGATTAAGCAAGATTAAGCAAGGTAATGGGATGCATTAGGTGTAGTAGGCTAACTTTATGAGAATATAAATAAAACAACCAATATGCATCTGCCTACTATACGCATAAAATAAAACTTTCAGTCAAGATTTTGTGAGATATGATGTGCTACAAATCAAATACAGCTTTTATGCAGTGATATCAGATGTACTGGGATAAATCTGACTGGTTTCCACTATTCTATTAAACATTATTGTGTGATTTCCTTTAAAGAAACGACCACAAAAGTAAGAAAAAAAACTATTGCATACATTTATGTCCTACTGTAACATTTAGTGGTGTATTGTTATACCATTAGTACATATGTGTTGCGTGTCTCTGAATACATTCACAAGTTTGGAAGATAAACAGGTTTATTTATGTACACACAGTATGATTGATGAGCGCAGTCCTGTAGGAGATAAGCGCAGTCCTTAAAGTAACATATAGAAGGGAGTGCTATGGGTGTGTACGAGGGGCTTTGTAACCAGAACATTCCCTCCTTTTACAGTTGGCACTGAGACAACAACACAAAAGAGTACTAAATCAGCCTAACTCATGGTAACAAATTCACCTTGAGAAACACTGCCAACCGTACCATTAACCACTATCAGTAACTCATGTAAGATACGCAGTGTGATGTAAATCTCAGATATAACATACGCATAAAGGATTTTCATGACATATTCATGTATTCAACATTCAAATTTGCCTCCTTCCTCAGTTCAGTGGAGATTAAAACACTGTTGTAATGTTGGTGATTTGTGCACTCCCACTCTTTTGCAACAACAGACATATTCTTGCAACACACACCGGATGCCCTGCAGTGGAGTCAGCAAAATCTTCTCCGTATTACATGCTCCTCTGAATTATGGACATGACCTGCAGAATACTAGACTAACTGGTTCAGTTCACTCTGACTGGGCCTCTTTAGAATGCAGGTACAACTTTCAATCACTAGCAGGTCATAACAGGACACCTCTACCTTTAGGCCAGGGAGCTCAAATTACCGGAAGGCCACAAGCAAGGTGGTCTTCTCCAATTGTTGCCGGTTCAAAAAAATGCAGATAATTTTTTCCCTCAAGTATAAGTTTTAACTACATATATACACTTATTTAAGCTCATCTTTATCAGCGTTGATTTTTAGCAACTATTTTTACTGCTGTTTTTATTATTATTGTTCTTAATTATTAATTGTTATACTACAATAATAATAATAACAATAATAATTAATGCTTGTTTATATAGCACATTTTACATAACATGCACTTCAAAGAGTTAACAGCGACAGTCAAGTAAAATGACCATAAAAACAATGAAATAATATAGGACTAAAAATAAAATTAAAGTGAAAAATACAGTCAACCATATGCAATGTTCAAAATTCAGTGGGCACTTTAGGCTCATTCAGCGTTTAATCTAAAAAAAAATCTGCATTGGCTGCAGTAACAGTGTCTGCTCTACTCTACTTTGGCTGTGAGGATTTTATTGCATTTAGCCACAAGATCGTACTACTACACTACGTACTACTACAGGTACTACTAACAGGAAGAAGAAGAAGAAAAGATGAATAACAAGGAGTGGTAATATAGTAGCATAGAGTGAAGTTATTGCAGTTGGTAAAGGACCGTCGACTTATGACATCTATGTTTTTGTTACTGTACTTTTAAGACTGATATGAAAACGAGTTCTGCTCTGATTGTCTGCCCTGTATTGTCCTCGATCAAACCGCAGCCCAGGCAGAAACAGTCAGTGTATATGTGCTGGTTTTGTGACATCACAAAAACAACAGGCTTTTTCTGCTGCTTAGTGTGCTGTATTTATCACTACATTATAAATATGTGACGGGACAGACCTTATGAATTAGACATTTTGATATTCTACTTCACAACCAATAAAGCAGGAGTCTCAAAGTCCAGATTCCAGCTTTAGGATTTTACATTAGAAGGTCATGGCACCTAAAAAACTTAAGAAGTGTGTGCGCACATGTGAAGCAACATGTGAATAGATTTCCCTTAATTCTCAGCTTATCAAGCTTTATTGATTCATGCATGTGATTTAACTCTAGGAAAAGAAAAAGCAGCGAGCTTTGGCCTTAACACTGATCCTGATTTTAAGGTGACTGTAACTCCTTGACTCACTGTACCACTGAACCAATGAATCACCTCAGCTCTCCCTTTTAGAAGAGAATTATTCAAATCTTTTTGCACCCGAATGCAAATCACATACTTCAGTTATGACTAAACATATCTTCTACACTTGCATCATCAACTATACTACTTATAGTTAAATGTGGAATCAGAAGGTTCTAATATTTAAAGAAAACTGCTGCAGTGGCAGTTTTTTCAACAGTTTAACATACATAACATACAGTAGTTTGTAATAGTTTGGGTGCCCATAGTCAAACGGCATGCTTTGTTGATTTTGTGTTTTTAGATTTTTAAAATGGGTCAACACATCCTCTGCAGTGAACACACTTCTGCACATTTTAATGCACTAATACGGTGAACTTAATAAAAAAATAATACACAAAATGCGGTCTGTGTTAAACTTATGGCACTATGGCTTTTTTTCACTCAGCAAAAAGTAGAAATTGTGCACTAAAATTAGGAGAAAACATATTTAAGTTTGTTCCATGTAAAGGATGTTTTAACTTATTTTAAGTTACAAAATCAACAGAACATGTCATTTGATTGGGGGTGTCCAAACTTTTGCATACAACTGTGAGCAACTCAGTTAGGAATGGCAAAACAGCAGTTCCTTATTTCCGATAAGGACATTGGAATGTTCGCTATCGCCGATAATGATTTAGTATCGTTTCTTTAAAAGCTTTTTTTTTAAAGACAAACATCTTCAATGAGGTGGGCTATCAGGCTCAAACGACACTCCAAAAATTTCTGTATGTCACAATCAGACAATTCATCAATATGCATCAATACACACTAATGTACCATTTAACAACATGCACTGATTTAGTGTTATTGCCCCACAGGAAACAAGCACTCGGAACTGATGGAGCAGAATCTTTACCCATTTAATCAGCTTCCATCCCAACAACCTGATGCTATCCCCCAGCTATAGTCTTTCCAACCAATTTGACTCTTGTTTGTGAACTTCCACTCTGACATTTTATTTTGATCCTCAGGCCCAGCCCAACCTATAATTTGGCCGCCTAAACAGCAGCATAATTGTTTATCGGAGCGACAGGCTTAGCTGGTCTTTTCAGCGCTTCATCGCCTGTTGCATTAGAGATCCCCAAACCTCCAATTATCTAGCTTTTTTTGCCCCTTTTTTCTCCCCGCACTCTAAATAAATGTGACGCTAATGTCAGGGGCATCTTAACTTAACTTTGGGCTCTGCCATTCTTGAAGAATTATGAGGCTTTTGGAGAATCTTGCTTACAGGCTTAATAACATTTTACAATGCAACCTTATTAAAGAGGAATTTCACAGATTTTTTTCAAGAAATTCAGCACAATTCAAATGCTGGATGTAAACCAAGCCATTCAAATAGGTTTAATGTGAAATGGTGCATTACAGAGAAACTTGTCAACTTGAATTTCTTAATCTTCCTGTTTGCAGTGCAAATATAGCCATCTTTACTTTTCATTTACCACCCAAAATGTCCAGTGAGTACTTTATCATCAACATGATCAATTTTAAATGGTTTAAATGGTTTTAGCACACTGCACCACATGAGCTAATGAGTAAAAATCAGTATACCCATAATTAGTGACTGTGTCAAAATATTGTGACACCACTCATTGTGAACGTCTTTAGAACATCTTATGATATTTCCACTATACCACCCACCCCTACACCTGCATTCACTTGAGTTATTACAGTAATATAGTTATTAATATTAGTAATAATAGTAGAGTCGGCAATGATTCTCAAGTGATAATCATGGTGATAAATCTGAACAATTAAGTTTCTTTAGGGACAAGTTGGCCTCACAGTGCCCTACATGAACCTCTCCGCTAATTATGCTTTTTTTTTTTATGAAAAATGCAGTTGGACGATATCCATGACATGTTCAGAAAAGTATAATGTTTATCACAATAGCAAAATTGATCACGATAAAATACTCACTGGTCAGTCGGGATAGTAAATAAATGGCTCTTGTATTTTAAAACAGGTTTAAGGCCAAAACCTTCACAATACTATTGTACAACAATGTGTTTGGCATTAAACTGTATTCATAACTTTTTCAAAATCACCTTTTGATGTGAAGTAGCTTTTAGAAACATTGAATGCTTTGAACATCTGGTTCCCATCACGACCAATGCAAACGATTCTGACTGGTGTTATGAGCACAGAGCATCAAACTGCTGTAAATAGCTTTACATTTTAACATTTGAATTAGCCAGAAACTTTGAAAAATCAGTGGAATTCTCCTTCAATATAAACAACAAGGTTTGTGTCACAGGCCACAGTTTGGATAAATGCAGCACACTTTGCACTTTACATGTCCTGGTCCTTGTGTGTGCTGTTCACATTTAGCCATGTTAAGGTAACAATCGAAGTGGACACGACCTACAAAGGTGACCGACCACACAAGAAATCTACTGCGGTCTCTCTCTCTATTCTTTTAAAGAAGAGTAGGTGGAGTTTGGCAAAAACAGAGGCTGCTGTTCGGGGCGAGAGTGCAGCAAGGTGAAACACCAATCTCTGCAGAGGGAACCTGCAATTACTTTATAGCTCTTAAGATTCCTGAGCTCTTAGTAAGTGTTTACTGTTGCAGGGCACGATCAGCCTGCAAATTACAACTACTGGCTCCGGCATCAAATGCTGTGCAGTCACGCACAGGGCAGGGTACAGACTGTGCCCCCTGCTCTGAACTCAACTGGGCACGATGTGTGTCACATGGGAGTGCCAAGACTCGATTAGGAAATCTCAAAGCCTAGAAAATCTTTTCAAACTAAAAGAAAAACTGAACAAAATTTAATAAGTAATAAACATTAAGTCAGCATTGATGACGCAGTCCGACTGGTGTGGTTTTCCTGGCATTGATGATGCTTACGTTTGTAGTCTCATGATTCATGAAATCATTCACAGCCAGGCATAGTTCATCAAGCCATAAAACACTGCATAAACGTGGATAAGATGTTGTGGACTTTGAAAAAAACAAGAAGTTATTTTAACCCAAATGTGACATCCCAAAACCAATGGATAGAAAGTATTCTTTTAGGGCAAAGTGAACCACACAATAGTGTTAACTATTTGGCCAAAGATAAAGCTTGTGTCTGACATACACAGACATGGGATGAGACCAGATTGGGTAGAGAGCACCACCAGTTGAAGTGGCTGACTCTTGGGCATCTAATTATATCCTTAATGGTGACCTAATGAAGGGGGGTTGGAGTCACAGCCAATGATGTCATGATCACAGTCCTCTAAACAACACTCCTGTCAGATCCAGTTGTCCATGTTTGCACAGCTTTGGAGGAGGGTGTGTGCACATGCATGACTGTTTGTTTCAATGTGTGCACTTCGTGGGCCGATGAGATTATGAGTGTTCTTGAAGAACACCATGGCAGAGCCTGGCTAATCTGTCATCAAATGACTCAGCAAACCGTGTTGGCCAACAGTCTTCCAAAAGCGTCACAGGAATGCTCCAGGAATTTCATGCTGCAACAGTAAAAAGAATATTCCAAACTAGCATTCTATCTTCTTTTGAGAAGCACTACATTACTGTGCAAAAGTCAAGGACCACCCTTTAATTTTAAACTTTCCAGTCCAAAACAATGACTGAATACCAGTTTTTTTTTATTTTTGAACATGAGAAAAAAAACAAACAAACAAAAACAAATTACACTGAACCCTCAACAACAACAAATAAGATCAATTTTTGTAGTTTTTCCAAAGAAATCTGCGGGGATGTTTTTCCACACCTCCAAAGTTCAGCCAAATATATTCAATGATGTTGAGGTCTGGACTCTTGACACTGGAGTGTCCGGTCCATTGTTATGATAACCCCAGACACATTTTTTGTTGCAAATTTTCTTCTTTTTTGTCTGTTTCCTTTTCTCAGTAATGACATCTTGACATCTACACATCCTTTCTGACCCAAAGTGTTGAGCTGTTCTCCCACAGTGGACAAAAACACCTCTGTTTTCTGTAAAATCTGAAGAGTTTCTAAAAGATCAAAGCTTTCAGTACGGTTTATCTGATGTGGACAGTCTGCCAGGTCTTGTGTCTTGTTGTTAGGACTCCCATTCTCTCTGGATCTTTTCAGAAATTTTTGAACTCTTCAGAAATTTTTGATTATTTTACATCTAATCTGCTCAGAAAAATCTCCTGGAAAATGAATAACTCAATTAATAGTTAATTGCCATTTGGACAGGAAAGTAAATAAATGAAAGCCTCTAACCTTCAAATAGTACCTCATGCAACACACTACTTCAGGGAAAGCAATTCATTTTTCAAAAGTAAATAATTTTGTACAAGAATTCTGTATGATGGCAGGGGACTCCCAAAACAGCACATCATGTTGTGAACTGGTTGTGGCAATGCACAAAGCAAAGAGTAAGAGAAGTGCTGGTAAATTTAGTTCAGTTTTGGAAAACGTAGCAGTTTCAGACTTGAGTAGGCCTAATTTGGTACAAATACGGGGTGGGAAACATGAGAACATAATCAGTACAGCACAGTTGTCTCGGGATAAAACCACATAAAAGCATAATAATGCTAATAAGTTTGCAATATGACGACTTTAGGATGAAGCAAGACAGTAAGTTAAAGCTGCTTCACAGTTGTGGTAATGTGAGAGAGGATAGAAATCCACCATACAGAAAAAAAACAAACAAACAAGCAGTGCAAACCCCAGCATGACTGCAAGCGGGAAGGCTGAACAGCGTTTGCGCGCGGCGCTGTTTAAGTGGCTTTGTGTCACTCTCCTTTTTCCTAATCTGAGCTTTGCTGGATTGGGAGAACCAGTCTGAGGTGTTTTCCTTTTTGTTTTTTTCCCCCTAGAGAAGATGTCAAGTGCTGAGATTGATAAGGCTCTGAAGCAGTGAAGAATCTTTCCTTAGCCCATCACTGACAGCATGTGAGCTCTGCCTGTTTAACATGATCTTTAGGGAAAGAGAGCGTTCAAAGGCTGGAGAGAGAGAAGGAGCGAAGAAGAATGTGTATGGATGCTTATAAGCGGGTGCGTTTGCTGTTAAGTCCACGTTTGTTTACTTTAACGCAATGTCACTCAGATCCATCAACAGCACTCCCAAGACATTATCGTTCAACTTAATACACAGTCATCTGAAAACACCAAACCTGTAGTTTATCACACTAATGCCACTCAACAGCTTCCATCTCAAAGGAACGAATAAGCACAGTTTGATCTAAAAGAATGAACTGCATGAACAACTATACAGCCATTTTAAAATCTGTGAGTTTATGCAGACATACAGTATTGCTAATGTAAAATATAGTCACTGGCAAAGCCAGTCTATAGAGTCAGAGACAGAGTCAAGCCTCTTGATCAGGGATCAGCTCTTTTACAGTGAACTAAAGCTCTGCTGATCTTTCTAACACAGTTTTAACAATAAATGGTCTTAAATGCTAGAATTATATAATGTATAACTGCTAATTCACCCTTTAACCCTGCAGGTTGGGGCACAGACATAGCACAATCTCGCCTAGTGAGCAGCTAACGAAAAGGCAAACAGAAAGAAGACAAACCGATAATTTGGAGATGAATGGAATTATTCGTGTTTATAAATCACTTCAGCTGGATTCCTGATATGTTTAATCCGCAACAAGACACTGTCAGACACTAAAACGTCACAACACTGAAGTCAGCTGGTCATTCTCCAGCTTTTTGCTCAAATCTTTCCGTTTCCACCTTAAATGGTGCAGCAGTTACTTTGTGGCGCCTCAGGCACCATTTAAGGTGGATCCATCCATTCATCCATCCATCCATGCCTCCACCCTTCCCTCTACCTATCTATCTATCTTGTTAATAAATAATGTTGGTGTATAGAGCTCTGGTAAAGCGAACTGGTAAAATATCACTTTATCCTTGCATCACATTTTCCGCCAATCAACTCAAGTGCTTCATAGCAAAGAAAAGCAATCTAAAACCATGTCTGTAATAATCCATCTCTGTCATTGTGTGCGAGCAGGTTTGGGTTTCAAGCTTAGTAGTGCTAGTCAGGTCTGGTTATGTTTCAGAGCAGTGGATACGGGTTTGGGCTTTAAAACCATGTCTGTGCAGACCGTTAGCGCAGTACTCTTCTCTAGTCACAAAATTCAGTAAGTAGACAGTGGTGATGCCTTCGACAGCCATAGAAATGCTAGTTGCAAACAGCTATACATCTTACTGTCAACTTATGATCAGATCACTCAGGACTAACATTAATACCAGGTGTGAACCTAGACCAATACCTGGTCCAGTGCTGATTTTGAGGGATAAAAGTATCACAACACCCCCACATATGATACATCCACACCAGTGCAAGACCCACGGTGCAAGCATTATGTTGGTGTGCTGAGATTGGTCCACCAACCAAATAATGTCTGGTCATGTGGTGATCCTTTTCCATTGATGCATACGGCAGAGGGGGGTTAACCAATTGTGCAGCAACAGAAGAGCTTAGTCGGTAACTGTAAACGTATAAAGAGAATCTATATGGTACGTGTACCTATTAAAATGGCCTATAAGTGTACGTACAAGACAAAGGTAAACAGGGTATATACATCCTGTATACACAAGGTAAATCCAAGGCATATCTAAAAACTGGCAACTACAGCTAATCAGACGGGAAGTTTAAGGAATTCTAAACCTTCGAACAGGTCTACACCAAAAGGAAGAACCTCATTAAAAATCAAGACAAGTATTACATATATTACATAGCTTACGGGCGTCGGCTGATCCGTCGACTTAAATTGAATACCCACAGATTTAACACTAGAGATTCATATATTCAATATATTCAACACAATAAGTGTTGAAATTGACTGATTTGTTTCAGTCCACCTTTGACACAACACCAAGGCTTAAGTTAGCTTCACACAAAAGACATGGGGGTCAAGCACAGGAGGCTATGGGAGCATGTTAAATGCATGTAGCAGAGCGCCTGGGAGCAAAGCACCTATTTAGCCTGCATTTGTGCAGGGAGAGAGAAAAAGGAAAGCTGCGAGAGCTGCTGGAGGGGCTTCTGTTTTAGCTCTTCATCCGCAAACATTTGCATAAAGAATGAATACATAATAAGTGAGGACTTAGGATTTAAGAATATCAGGGCTAAAAATAGATCTGCGTTTTCCCAAACTCTACCTTCAATATCTTTGGCTGGAGATGCTTTGGGTCTGTTCAGTGTACATAACTTGGTACGACAACAGGAGAAATTGGCAGGATTTATGTGATAGAAATAGAACAGTCTAACACTTATGCACTGAAAAACCCAATTTATACACAAAACAAATGATTTTCTTTAAATACTGACTCAGAACCTTATATTAATCATTTCTTGTTTTCTTAAACCTGACACCTCAATTGCTCATTGACAAATTATTGACTTGCATTCGTCAATGTGGCTTTCTGTGTCAAAATGACACATTACTGTCTAATTACCCATTTTCCAGAAATAACTACATACTTTTTTTGCAATTTAATAACTCATTATTTTTACATAGTATCTCAAAATCTCAAGACAGTAAGACATTGAGATAGTAGGTCAATATTTCAAGAAACGCTACTAATTAAGAAGCTAAATCAATATTTACAGAAAACAGTAATTATTTTGGGTCACCATTTTGAGATATTAAGTTAAAATTTTGAGAAATAAGTCATTCTTTCAAGATACTAAGTCAAAAATTTGACATCCTGCAGTACCTGTTGGGGTATATTTCCATGACTTGAATTAATACAGTGCAAAACTAAAGACAACAAACAAATTGTAGTTGCTGATCGGCTGCATCTGTGAGAAGGTGGAAAAATATTGATTTGATATTCCTTTAAGATGCTAAATAAAGACTAAACTGGACATGGAAAAAAATCCCATAACCTGTATATAACCTGTGTAAATTCTGCATTAGAGCAGAGAACGGTCTTGTTAAGCTGTGCCAAGGTCACACTTATTAACGTCATCCGGTGCCCATACCTAGAAATATTTATGGTCTAATTCCATATTAGAGCTAATTCTTAACGCTGCAGGGAGACTCTCAGCATCTCCAACACTGGCATTAAACCATTGCTTAAACCTCAACCCCTCAATCCCTCTTTTAATAGTCCCCCTCTCTCTCACACACACGCTCCCTCTCCTTCTTTCTCTAGTGGGCATGTCAATGCTTAGTTTAAAATCAAATCGTCCCCTTGGCTGCCTAAATGGAAGCCAAAGACACTGTTTATTAACTCCTACCCTACGGATCTGAAGAAATTTGATCTTCCTCATTACTCATTTGCCATGCGCTTTTAGAAAAAAAAAATATTCCCTGCCTCTATTTGATTCACTGTATTTGAAATTGTAATCAAGATTTTAATTGGCACAGACAGCTTGTAATGAACTGTAGCATACAAGCTGCTTGCTGATGGGGTATCTACAACCTCTGTCTTAATCTTCTGGTTGCTGACAGAACAAACGTTGGATGAAAAAAAAAAGCACTCAAGTCTAGAAGCATCTTTTAAACATGCCTTAAATAAAAAAAAATAAATAATAAAAAGGCAAGTGGAAATAGATAAAATATAGACAGAAATAAAGGAGTTAGCATAAATAACATAGAACAGGCTTCTGCATAAATCAGGCCATGGTAGAGAGGCTAAGGCAGAGCCCCGAGGGGCCACTTCACCCCAGACCTTCTCTGCTGACTCCCGCCTGTGGAGTTTGAATGCATTTAAATCAAGGGGAAAAATAATTCGGAAAATAATTAGAGTAATACTAATTAGGCATTTGTGCTCTAGTCCTTTATCTAAGTTGAAAGGGCAGGAGGAAGGCCTGGGGTTGCTGAGGGCTAAGCTGCTGCCCCAAGGCAGGACATGACTGCTGGCCGGGTGTGGGCTGGCCACTACGAAATCTGTTTGATTATTAGCTCTGGACTTTATTTCGACAGTCCATTACAGATTATCTCTGATTATTGATTACTCTATAAACTCTTTTATAGATTAGTCAATTAATCTAAAGGATTAATTTTACTCCAGAAAAACAAAACTGACCGTTTTATATGAGGTCTTTTTATCTTAACAACAGACTAAGTCCTTACACAAAGAAATGTGCTTAAAATAATAGCATACAATAATTAGATAAGGTACACCTCCCTTTGAAGCCCAACACATACGAACACACACACACTTGCCACATTAATCAACACAGAATAACCCCAGATTAAAGCATAAACAATTTCTCACTTTAAACGTGTACTCAGGGGAAATTCTAAGGTAGCAGGCAGACGACTTTATGGCTTTAATAATGAGTGCATTTAGGAATCACAAGTACAACAGATTTCCCTACCAATGGTCATGGAATAAACATGAATAGACAACCCTGATGGTGGTTCTGCCTTTTCCAGTGTTTCATATGATCCAATCTCCCCTCAAATTCACCTTACACCTCACAAAGTCTCCCGGGACGAGCATTCACTGAACACAATGCTAAGCAACCAAAAAGTTCCAAGAACGCTTAACATTACATCATTTATCATTTATTTCATCAAACTTTTTTGTTGCTTGGCAGTGACTTCTGTCCAATGAATGCAGGTGCCCAAAGACTTGATTGTGGGGGAGCATGAATTTAAGGAGGAAATTGAATTTAAGGAGGAACCAGATTAGTGCCTGCAAGTTCTCTCTTTCAGGCGCTCATGCCTTGCACTAGTGCTGCTGCGGTGTCCCATCGAAACACTGCAGTGTACAAACCACCTTAGCACTTTGTTTTGTGCTACTTTAAAGTACTCGCACACTTGCGACGCCTTGGGAAAGCTCTTTCAGAAACTTTTAGCAACCTTTTTTTTACAACTCATTCAGACTCCATGGTTTTTTAAAACTGTAGTGTTGAATGGAGACAGGGACTTTGATGAAGCAAACAATGACTGATGCATGATTAATGCCTCATGCAAGCAGCAAGTACACAGTGGTATTGAGGAAAAGCATTTGTTATCTGAACTGAAGCAGTTTACAAAACAAAAAGTTAATAATAATAATAAAAATACGTGTCAGTTTAAAAAGCTAATGTTGATTAGTTCCAGCGTCATCATTGATTACAGTCGTGGGCTGGAGGTTAGGGAACTGGCCCTGTGACCGGAAGGTCGCCGGTTTGATCCCCAGTGCTGACAGTCCATGACTGAGGTGTCCTTGAGCAAGACACCTAACCCCCAACTGCTCCCCGGGCGCCGTGGATAGGGCTGCCCACCGCTCCGGGCAAGTGTGTGCTCACTGCCCCCTAGTGTGTGTGTGTTCACTAGTGTGTATGTTGTGTTTCACTTCACGGATGGGTTAAACGCGGAGGTGGAATTTCCCCGGTTGTGGGATCAAAAAAGTATCACTTACTTACTTACTTACTTAACCGCAGCAGCCCTAGAAAGCGGGCTGTTGAGATAATGCGGTACCTTTTTTTTTGCACCAGAGAGACTCAGGGAATGCAGTGGTTATATTAAAAATAGCAATCCACAATGGAATCTAAGGGGAACTAAAACTATTCCTGTCTGTAGTGGCAAAGAAGGAAAGATGTATAAAATAAGGACATTTAAGTATTAGGTACTCATTCAAATATGATCCTTAGAAACACAATATTATTCTTAAACAGCTTTAAGATGTTTTTAAAATATATAGTATGTATATACTGTATCCAGGAAATTTTAAATGTATCAGTCACTCATTGCTCCACACAGTCCATGTATGGAAATTAAGCTGTCAAACTTTCATTGAGCTTCAAGTTTTTTTTTTTTTTCCAAGTTAGTTTTGGCGATAGAAGGTTTTGACCCAGCAGCGACAATACAATATGCCTATTAAGCTTACAGCACTTTAGCCCCGCCCATTCACACTGAAGTTGTAAAGAGTGTTTCAGTCTAGACTATGGTTTGAATGAGACACAGTAGTGAGTGGCCAATCAGAGGCCATTTACGTAAAACAATTCTTAAACGAACAGTAACAAAAACGGTTTTTAGTACCTAAACCCACACAAATGCCAAGAGTGGACGGAAAAACCATGTGGACCTTTAAAGCTCATTTTCTAGTAAATACTTTTAATTACATAACTACTATGAGTAATTGTTAACAATGCACCTGCTGTCTGGATCTGCTGACCCTCTTAGAGTTTAAGGGGCTAAGCCAGAGCGCAGTACTGAAGGTTGCATGTTCACCTGCCGTATAGCAGGCTTGACTTGTCCGAAGCGATCAGTAGCAGTGGTGGTCTCCCTGGGGGCAGGCGGTGTGATCGTCCTGCCTGCCCTTTGAGCCGGGACACGGGCCCGTGCTAGCGGCTCATGATGCTCCACTGGAGAGAGAGCGATTTAGCTGGTCACGAGCTCTGCAACTCTGTTCAGCTATCTGATCTCTGCACAGCCACGAGAGATGACATTTAGACGCAAGTGGGAGCTCCACATTACATTGAACCATGAGAGCATGGAACAGCCTTTAGAAAAGACTACTACCTGATAGGTAAGCATGTGCGCTGAACTGTTATCTTCGTGATCCTGCTGGGTAACATATGCCAGCAAATAGGTTAGAACATTTGGGAAATAAAAGAGAAAATATACTTTCATGATTCAGCCTCCATAATTTCATGCCCAAGTCCGTCACTAGTTTGACACGCTTTGCAAACCTTTAGGTGACTCCACTATAAATTAATATATATATAATATCTGGGCGCATCTCAAATTTCAGAATATGCCCAATTCCTTCACAAGTTTAGATCAGCCATTCAAGGGTTAATGTTTTCAAAAATATACAAGCATTTCGTTGCACATAAATGTATAAAACGATTCTAGTACTCCACAACTTCATAAGCTTTCAGTACTTCACAGGAAGCTGGAAAAAGTTCATGTCCAGATTTACTTATATTATTTTTATTTTAAAAGTGGTGATCAGATCTCAAGACTTGACCAATTATTGTAAATAGATAATTACAGTATAAAATTATCATCTGCTGTTGATTTTCATTTGTCTGTTCCGAAAATACTTGAAATACTGAACAAAACATTTAAAATACCATGTTAGTGTCTAGTTCACAATATTTAAATAAAGATTTAAACTTCAAGATTCAAGGTCCTTCGGTGACAAACATGAAAATAAACATATTACATAACATATTACATAACACATTTCATAACAGATTCACTATGGTAGTAAACAGAAATGTATTTGATTGTATCAAGAGGACCGAGAATGGATTTGAAAAGCTGTATTTGAATGAGATGGCTTTAGTCACACAGTCATAGCAAACTGCGTCAGCAGTCGGGCTTAGTGCTATTAATTTATTGCGCTAACGTGTAATTAGTATTTAAACTTTAACATTATTAGAATTATTGCCTTCAAAATAATACTGGTGATAAAATCTCCCAGCAGACAGCTTGACGCAAAATAACTTTACATTATTTGCTATCATTTGATGAGGGGTTTCCAAAAACTTGATGTTTTGTGTAGTTTTATAAAAATCGCATCTCTCACACACTCCCTCTACTTTCTCTCTCTAGTGGGCATGTTGATGCTTCTTCTGGTTTAAAATCAAATCATCCCCTTGATGCCTGAATGGAAGCCAAAAACACTGTTTAGTAACTCCTACACTGTGGATTTGAAGAAATGTGATCTTGTAGGTTACTTATTTGCCATGCTATAAAAAAAAATCTGTAAAAAATGACTCCTTACAATGACCAAACATTTAAAACTAAAATCAAAAACTAAAAATACTGTTTCTAATATTGTTTTCCCCCATGAGCGTGTGAGCCTACACCACACAACTCAGAGATTTCACTTTTGGGTGTGTAAAACAGCTGAAAGGTTTTCTCGAATGTTTTGTTAAGTATAACCTACATTATCAATAACATTGTCTTAAGCTTGCCTCAGAGCTTGACATCACAACCACAACTAACTGGCAGTCTGGTCCACTGTATTTAGAATTCAAGTCTAAAGGCAGAAAGAGTGGATGTGCTGGTCTATTTGGCCAAAACCTTTATGTCTGACCTTTACATTATTTAAAATTATTTAAATGACAATTGCAACTTATCAGAAAAAATGCAATTAACCGTTTTCCCAGAACTGTTCAGCACTAATGCAAAACCAGGACTGGAGTTTTAGATCATGGATTAGAGTGCTCATGCATACAAATAAAAGAATAATAAATTCCACTGATCAATTTCAAGGCTGTAGTCGATAATCATTGTTAAATCAATAAGTAGTCCTAGATCTAATCTTTACATCTTGATTAAAATGTCTGGAAGGTAAGAGGTGTAACAGCACTTTATGCAGGAGCACCTTCCAAAACACACTAAAAGAAGTAGGAGGGCATCTTGCCTGCGGGTTCCTTTGTCCTCCCACAAAAAGAAAGTGCTGATGCCTGATATCATCACTACTACAGCACACACACACCATTGTCATCCCGCCTTCCCCTCTGCTCCCTCTCTCTGCCTCTTGACTAGTGCAGGCTGGCCACTTCTGACAGGCAGGCCGCACCCTGGGGGCCAGGAGCGGATTCGGGAAGGTAAACATGTCCAGCCCAGTGAGCTAAAACCAGCGAGACGGCACACTGCAGGCTACGATCGCAGTGCACCACACCATTCCCTCTGAGCCTGATCACGACCTCGCTCTGCTACTGCACAGGCCAAAGGACACACAAAACACATAGACACATAGAAGTAAACCTGAGCACTGAATTCAAATCCAAAGGACTGGACTAAGTGCACACTCATCAGAACAGCAGTCAATCGCAAGCTTTCAGTTTCAGCTGTAAAGGCCTGAAAGTGGAAGGGACCTCCACTGTGATTCACTCAGGGCCCCAGGCGGCACAGAGGTCTAATACTTAACCTTCTGACTTCCATCACCTGTTTAGGGGAAGGCCCAGCAAAATGTGTCACACTACTATGGCTGACTCATTTAGAGAGTAGAGCTGGGTGTATTTCCTGTTTCCTCATGCACTGAGATAGTACATTATCTTCTTCAGAGTAACTCCAACAAAACTGTGGCAGTTATTTTCTGTTTCTTTTGCGCTCAGCCATCACTGGCTTTTGCTGTGCTGTGTTAAAAGCCTGAGATTATTGGTAATTAGGGCTTTATGATTCATGATTGCATAATTTGAGGACTACTGAAGCAGCAATACTATAAATTAGCTAATTAGCTTACACGATGTACAACGTAAAATGGTGGGTCAGACATCAAAATTGATTTTCCAATTCATCTCTTCAATTTGAGGCAGAACGTTTTCCAGAACATGCTCACAGCCACGCTCACACTGCCCGGGGTCACAGAACGAACTGCTCCCGGCATTCACTCGCTGAGCCCTCAGACAAGATTACAGTTTTGTGTTAACAAGTGAAAAATGGCAAAAATGGAGACAAAGTTTTGCTCCATTTGGGGCGGTCAGAAGATTAAAATAATTAATCGTGAATGATCACATTAAATTTTGCAGTTAAACATGATGAATCACATTTGTCTTATTTGCTCTAATATGCCCCAAAAACATTGTTTTCCATTTAAAAAGCAGTGCATTTTCTTACAGCTGTAAGTGCACAAAACAGGTTATCAGAATGTATATATTTCCTATAATAATTCAACTTAAACCGCAATATAAAATAATGTGAATGCAGGATCAACATAACTGACATCCAGTGAGAGCAACAGTAGCTGCACATTTCAGCTTCTCTTGTTCTCATACTGCTATATCACATCTTGTTTCAATGGGAACTGGGTCTTTGGATCACTTTGCTGTTGCTTTTGTTAGTAAGCTGCTCGTTGATTTATCATGGCTGTCTCGTGTGCACTGCCCAGCATAGTCTGCTAAAAGAACCTTCCGGTGCTGACATTACAGATATTGCTGCAACAGCGCAATATTCTGTTTGTAGAAATTCCTCAGACTACTTCACTGATAAACAAATGGCATGGCAGTACCTGGAAATAATGCACATTTTAACTTTAACAATATGCAAATGGCAGCAGCTACACCTACACTAAACAGCCCAGTACTGGCCACGGCATTATAATATTATAATATTTAATTTTGTATACGTAATCATTTAAATATTTTTTGTGAACAGTGCTTGCATCTCATCGCTCGTCGCATTTTCATCAATAATTGTGTTGATTAATATTGTTTGGCAGTACAGAACACCAGCCACTAACCATCTAGCCAGTTCTAGCTATGATGCATCACATCTGCACTGTTTATATGTCTCTGAGACTCTATTTTCACATTTTAGATTTAATGCTTATTTACCAAAGAAGTTTTTGTTTTTGAACCAATCACCCTTTTTTTTTTAACTGAAGCATTACTTGATTTTCATGTCTTTCTGTGCTTTCTCTTAACAGCTCCACCTTAATTTACTATATTAACCTTGGTGGAAAAGGAGTGATAAAGAGTTTGTACAGAGGAGACAGATACAGCCTCTGGAACGCCACAAAGTAAACCGGTTCAGGAAGAGAAAAGCCACATTTTAATTTACGGCAATGATTCAAAACACAATCTAAAAGATGAAACATGATGGAGACCACAGGCACTCCAGTCAGAAGGGATAAATCTTTGGCAATAGAAATGAGAAGGCTGTGTCTGAAGCACTCACAAAGCTGCATCCTCTGGGAGACGTAGGCGGGAAAACAGTATTTCTCACACATCTTAATCTGTTATGACTCCTGTGTGGTCTGTCCATGCCACACGGCTCTTTTTAACATGATGAGCTACACAGACATGAATGTGTGACAGAGAAATGATGGAAGGTTATCGTACAAATGAGAAAAAAAGAAAAAAGGTACCTGGAAGGAGACTAAAGAACTGCTTGAGTGCAGCAGCATTACGCATAAGACCTAGATCCTCTGATTACAGCAGCTCATTAGAAACACAAGCCAGAATGGCAGTGTTAACTAAGCAGCCATTATGATCAATTAACTCATAAAAAGCTTTTTTTCAACAAATAAAGCCTCTCTGAGTAGTTTTAAATCTGAAGGGAGACTTTGATCTGACAGACTTCATAATTTGAAACAGCTGATCTTTTGTTGAGAGATTTCTGCCTTATGATAGGTGAGAAAATAGCTACACTATCCAAACGTATCCCTTCAGACAGCCCTTCAGAAACATTAGGTGGCACGCACTGCTAACACAGGTTTTCAATTGTGCACACAGAACTTGCATATTCGCCAAAAAAGCACTGCCAATAGAATGGGATGCTCTGGAAAAGCCACATGAGTCACCATGCCGCCTGCCAAGCATCAGCTAGAGGGGTATTGAGCCCAGCATTGAACTGTGAAGCAGTGTCACTGAATGCAATCGAATCCTCACAGGAATGTTCTAACATTTAGCGTAAAACATTTCCAGAAGAGGAGAAGCTATGACTGAGGCAAAGGGGGAACAAACTCCCTATTAATGCCAGTTATTTCAGAAGAAACACTGGATGAGCAGGTGTCTACAAACCTTTGAATACATAGCAGACAATGGAATAACAACCTGTATTCATCAAAACACAGTGAAGACACTTGAGGACACTATTTAGACGAATACTACAGTACCTTTTACCTAATCTCTACAAACTGCTCCTGTAGCATATGGCCAATAATTATAGTTTGTAATGTTTACACATCTCCGTAACAGAAAAGAGAGCCAAGTGACTCTAAACACACAAGGCAATCTGCAGTTGCTTGAGAAATTATTCTGAATTTATTGCCCAAAGTACATAACATGCTACAAACGAGTTTAACCTCCTAACAAACCATGGGCAAACCAGCAGGCCCAAAGTTTTAATACACACATCTATAACCTGAGAATAGTTCCAGTAGTTAAACACTGAAGTCCCTGTAGTTACTGAAAAATAAGCCTTTGTATGAAACAAACCTGGAAGGTAAATGGGGTAAGTGTTGGTATATTCCTTTAATTGATGAAATCTAGGTCAGGACCTTCTTACTGCAAGAAACCTAGGTTTCCACATTTTCAGGGGTAAACTTGGGAAATCTTTCCTGCCTCTTGTGCTCTTGCAAGCAGCAGAACTCAAAACATCCTACTCTAGCAGTGACCTCACTGCCACTGCCATGCAGCTGGACTGAGTTAGTCCACTATGTATCTATGTGTGTGCTGTGCTGAGGGACAGCACGTTAAGATACTGATGTTAATGACGGCTGCTGTTTTCCGTATGTTTACCATCATTTCAGCTCTCTTGGGGAGGACAAATACAGCCAAGACTGGAAAAGGCCACAGAGCAAGGGCCTCCTGGGGCCGTACAGGCTTCCACACATACAGACCAGTACAGGAGAGAGGGTGAGAGAGAAAAAAGGAAGGCAGAGAGAGAGAAAGAGAGAGAGAGAGAGAGCGCCACAGGGTGACTGTGTGGACGAGAGAGAAAGGGGAAGAGGGATGAAGAGTGCGAGAGAGAGCAAGAGCAAGAGAATGAGAGAGAGAGAGAGCCTGCAGACACAGTGCAGAGTTGATAGGGAGTGACGGGCTGCTGATTAGTCAACTCACAGCCTCAACGACCACCGTCTGCATGCATGCATGCACACGCACACACACACACCACTACATACACACAAAACACCACATATACACAAAACAGACTTACAAACACACATATCTAACCTACATACTAGGGATGGACGACACACTTAATATACAATATCACAATAGTTGAAGACATTTTCACGATAAACAGTATTTATCAAGAGGTTTAGCAAGTTGGAACAGACTAGTATACTTAAACTACTATCAATGATTTTTCTTCAACATTTCACATTATGTGCTGCAACAAATTCAATAACACAGGATTATCTATGCTCTGTCTTTCATGAAACATGCAGTTCATCAAAGCGACAGCAGCTGATACTGATATGATATTTTTCTTAAAAATATTGTTGGGAAGGTTGCTGTTGTTTGGGTGAAGGTTGGGGGAGTTATTTATATATATATATATATATATATATATATATATAGTATATTTTGACAGATATCATGCATGGATATAACAAATAAAGACTTCACTTACAAGCCTTGAAGATATTTACATGCATTTTTTATATTCCCTTACTGTCATGCTATACACTATTTCTTAGTGGGATGTTGAGATTTATTGCTTTGGTCATGAACTGCATCATCCCCAACTGTATCGTAATCACACCCACTACCCTCAGCCTTACATTTATCATGGCACAGAACATTTTTCATCGCAAATGCGAACAAAACTATCATACTACACAGCCCTGGATACATTTATATACCCCATGCTCAAACTGCTTAAATACTCTACTACCGGAACTCTACTGTTATCATGTACCTACTTCACTTTAAGTTTTGCAGTGCTGCAAGCAGTTCTGCGCTATTTTCAAGCGAGTAACAGAATCAGATTAGATTCATTCTTCTTCTTCTGATATCTAAAGCATATTGTGACAATTTAACTTTGCTTTTGCATTACACTCTTATGTCCATATGCTGGTATTAACCTTACAGCTATTTATCTGGGTAGTAAGCAATTATTTGTTCATGAAGACACTAATGTAACTAGAACACTAGAATAAATACTAATAATATTAATAAAATAATCAGTGATTTAATGTATGTTGAAGTGTTTGTTTAACCCTTTCCAAATGTATTTTTGAGGAATGCTACTATTATTTGTAACTACAATGAAACACCTTGTTTGGCTAATTCATTTTTCTTTATATTACATCTGGTGTGTTGTTGATGAAATAGAAAAAAATCTGGCGTCATTGAGGAGAAATCTAGAACTAAACTTAGCTCACAAAACGTAAATCTTTTTTTTTTAAAGATTTTTTGATCTAATATTACATAGTGTGTTTACATGCAATTACACTCTAACTGCTTAGATACTATTAGATACAACTATTTGTATAGGTGCCCAAGACTTCTACACAGTACTTGGTGCATGTTGTGCCTCTTTGTACCTGGGTCTGTGCATCTATTAAGAGTTGCAGCTGCCCTACCTTCAGCAGATAGATGGGAATGTTGCTGAAGTCCACAGGGAGTTTGAGCAGGAAGCGAGCGGAGAACTCTCCTGTCTGCAAAACAGCCATGAAGTTCATTAAAATACAGATAAACACACAGACAAAAGTATATGTTGAAGGTGGTGAAGGCTGAACTATCTGTTAGGAGGAATCAGCCTATGGCAGTCATGAAGTGAATGTTTAGTATAATTTTGATGAACAGAGTGGAGCAGAGCCAAGATGTTTTTCACCAGTCTAACAATGTTGCATTTTATAACAAAATCACGGGAGGTCATTTTTCTTCATTTCTGCTGAAATTCCTTGGGACCTTGGGCTGTTTCTTCATTTTTATCAAATGTTAACAAAAGCAGATTACCGTTTCTTGTTGACAATCACGCTACATGAATTCTTTGACTTGCATCATCATAATATAAGCATTTCTTCAGCATTTCCTAATCGTTGTCTGTTATCCCACAAACCACAGCTATATTTGCCACATCCCTTAAGAGGTAGAGCCCCATGAAGCAATGCATACACCCACGTACACACCCACACACAGCACTGTTCCCAAATTTGCTTGTATTGAGAAACAACTTAGAGGACAGCAGCAGGACGTTCTGCTCCTGTTGGGTTGGTATGTTTGAAGTAGTTGTGCAATTTTCTTGTTTCTACAAGTAGTCTACTGAGATTGTGCTGCAAGGTAGCTGTTCATAGGGTTTACACAGCAAAGCAGTGACACTAAAGCTGACAGTAGCCTTCAAAAGCAAAAGAACTAAACAAAATCAAACTACCCTGAATGCACGTCTCACAACACATTGATTTTGACCAAGAGCCATTGGTGGGGGGTCCCAGAACAAATGACACAGTGATTAGTACCAGGGGAAGTACAGTCAGGGGAAGGTCTCAGAATAGTTAGTGTTTAGTAAGAGTCGCATTTAGGAAAAGATTTCATAAACAAAAAAGTACAAATTGCGGTCAGTGGATGTACTGTGATCAGTGATTGATCAGTGATTAGTGATTAGTACTGATCACAGTCGGAAAAGTCACAGAACTGTCAATGCGGTTCAATCACAGTCAGCAGTAGTTCGTAGAACAAATAAAGCAGTGATTAGTATCACCAGCACAACAAAATCGCTTTTCTTTGCCTTAAAAAACTGATCAGACCATAAAAACATATCTGGTCCTCAAAAGTCCAGTTTCAGTGCGTTTGGTTGCATTATCCTCTTCCTCTTATTCTGTGCCCATAACCAGTGGTTTCTTTGAAATAACACTTCCAAGCTAGACCTCCTTCAAACTGTTTTCCTCTGAAATCTGGCAACTCTATTAAAAAACTCCATGAAAACAAACAAGTATTGTCAAATGAGATAGTTAAACTGCTTTGCCATTGGCAGCCTACAATTTGATTAGCTGGTTTATAGAATAGACTTCTTTTTAAGCAACGTCATTTCCACATGCAGGAATAATAGCTTGTTTGTAGGATCTATGAAACTTTGCTCATTTTTCATGCTACTTAAAAACCTTTAAAAACACTTCAGACAAAACAAATCAGGTTTGGAACTTTTTGTGTTTGGCATTTTCCCCAGAGAAAACCTGTTCAGACCTGGAGATCCTAATGTGGGCATGAGGTTGACTACAGAAAGGCACATGACTTCAGAGGTGTGCTTAACTGCTTAACTGCATGTGGCATTTAGTTATCTGAGATATGTTTTCAAAGACACATCTGCATTAGTAATGCATTTACCCAGCTGTTTTTGCGGCCAGCGTAGATTTCCATGCTGCGGCCGTAGTTGGGGTCCTCTAGCAGGCTGTCGTACTCAAAAAGCAGGCGTGAGCTGTCCCTCAGCCGTTGGCATTGGTACTGATGGTACTGCTGCAGGAGCTCCTTCACCAGCTGCAGGAGGCATTCAGGGTCTGCAGCGTCCCACGCCACCAGATGCTACAAACAAACAAACATACAATAGGATTTCTTAGTGTAATAAAATGCCCAATTTCAGCTTCTCACGGTATTGTTAACTGAATAGAACAAAGGCAGGCCAGCAAACACATCTGTAACAGCCACTGCAGGTTTTTGATTGTTTATAGCCTGAAGGGTAGTGCTACAAAGTTAAAGGCTAAGCTTTGTTGGTGACTATTCATGAGCAAAGTTATAATGCTGGATGGAATATAACACACATGAACAGTGCATTTTGTACTTAAGTGCAATAACAGACAGGATGATTAGCACAGCAGCTGCAATGCCACACTTTTAAAGAAGTTTATTCACAGGGTATTTCAAATCTTTCAACATCTCACTACTAAATCACACACAAGGTCAGGAGTTTGAAAGGACAAACGGGACAGAGAATGTGTTGGTAAAAGATTACTGGAATCTGTTTCAGTACTGTGCATAAGTCCGATTTGATTTTGAGTCATTAACTATGATAAGTTTTATTTTTTAATGTTCCTCAACTCCAAAGTCTTAGAAGTTGGCTAGATTTTCAGCTTCTAACGGCCTCAAACACAATCGATGAAGTTCATCACTGAGCTCTGGTGTGGTCAGTCCACTGTTCTGAGAACACCAGCAGCTTATTTGCTTGATTTGTGAACGTTCTTTTCTGTCCATGTCCTTTTCTTAGTTATGGCTTCTTGACAGCAACACTTTTTTTCTGTGGAAGGATGGACCGAAACACCTGTGGATCGTTTCAGATCTGAAGCAGCTTGATTTTCTCCTCTCTCTTGAAGATGAAAGTTTTTAGTACTGTTTGTCTGATGGTGATAGTTTTGGTGGTGTACCGGGGTTTTGCATGGTTGCTGTCTCTAAATTGTTTTCTCTGCATTAGTTAAAACTTTCAAGTGATTTAACTCCAATTTTAAACTGTGAATTTTTGTACAGTACTGTATATATTTCATCAAAAGATCCATGACATTCATTATTTAGCTATTAATCATAAAAAATGTATATATTAAATTAATTTATTCACTTATTACTACAAAGACATAGTGAACTGTGGGCCAACATATAGAGTCTTGCAGATTAAGGCATTTAAAATACTACAAAGTTCTAATATGGTTTGTCTGAAGAAAAGAAGCTATAGAGATGACATACAGCACAAGTACAAAAGAGCCTTAGTTTGACTACAGAATTGCAGACATTAAAACGAATGTTCAACAAAATCTGATCAGGTGTCAGTCAACCTTAACTATAACAATCCAGACTTGGTGAGCCAGTCAGGCCTGATCTTCCACCTCTGGGGAAAACGGCAGCCCCACAGGATATCCTGATTCAGAGAGGCTGCTTTCATCCCCTGACCCTTTGTGCCTCAGTCCAGACGCCAGGACTGTGGAATTCAGCCATCCTCTGCCAAAGCATTTCAACAATGTGCCGCAAAAAGACGAGAACTATAGGCTGCTCAAGATTAATGTGAAAAGAGGAAAAGACTGTTCATTTACAAGGAGAGATAAGGAAGCTTGCAGCCTTGTGCCGATGCCATTTGGTCCGCATAGTGAACAATGTTTGGTATTTGAGGATTTTACAAGCAATTAAGAACAGGATGTTTCGAAAATGCGTTGTAAACACAGGACTAATAATCCAAGTGTTGGCAACGAGGTTGGGGGTACGTGTACCAGCGAGTGGAGCTGAGTGGGTGTACGCCCGTAACGATGCTTGCTGTTCCAGAGGCTGCGTGAGCGGGGGGAACCTCGCATGCCAGCACGGTCTACTTCCTTCTTTTTCACAGACCTCGCCTCCTACAAGCTGACCTCATTTGCATAGGTGATCCCAATTTGCATGAGCTTGCCTGACGAGGGCAGCGCACAGGTATGCAAATAACACAGCGGAAGGGCAAAAAAACCAAATCGCCACCTTTTCACGAAGCGCTCCACCATCCTCCTCGCTTGGCCTAATTTACCAAACAGCGCTCTGCTTCTCCAAGGGGAACATTGCTCCCTGATGCGTGAAGCATACGAGAACTCAAATTAAATTCTAGTGACAACGTTGCGAAAAAAAAGAAAAACAAAAACGACAAGCACTAAATACATCTACTCCAAAGAGTAAATAAACATTGACGATCAGCAAAAGATGGGCCTCAGCAGTCGAGGGTTAAGAATCAGACAAACAGACAGATAAACAAGCCTATCCGCAGTCGCCGGGCTGAAAACAAAACGCGCGCCGTGTCTTAAGGAGTCACACTCTGTTTTGGACTTTCGAATAAGGCCGATGCAATTGCAGCCTGATTTTCAGTGCTTCCATGACTCATTCTGTCTACAAGCCTCATTGAGTCATAGACGGGCAGGACAGAAGCAGCGACAGAGGACGGCGGATGTCCATTCGGGCGCACATTATGTAACTTATTAAGCGCACAATCTAGAGCACAGAGCTGAGATTTACGAATCAAATCAAAACATCTCGAGATGATGGAGGGAAGGAGGAAGAAGGTTAAGAGAGATACTGAGGGCTCCGGTGCGCTCCAACATAATGATCAAGAACAGTGCCTGCTTGTAGAGGTAATTCAAAGAAGACCACAGCAGGCCATTCACATAATACTGGTGAGCAATACAGACATACACAAACAGATCTGAATTTCTTTCCTCTAAAACATTATCTTAAAGGGCTCTTGTACATGTAACTAGTCCATTTCTGTCCATTTTCTCTGAAGCTCAAATGTGCTATAAACCAGTTGCATTAAGCTAACCCATGGCCCTGAGCCTCTGCAAATACTGAAATAGCAATTCAGAGGAAACAAAGTGCCTCATGATAATAGACTAAATAGAGTAGACTGTGCAAGAGCCTTACTCTGTATGGATTCCACTGCTTCACAAATCTACACCCAGGGAATTTCCCAAAAAGGCCTATTTGGAGCTTTGAGTTAAACTGTGCTGACCCCCTATTCACTCCGCTCAGTGTTTTAGAGCATAAGAACACAATGATTCATGACTCCCTCATCATTTTATTTCTCTTCTGTGTACTGGCCTGGCGGAAAGACAAACGTTATGAGAAATTCTAGAAAAATTGTTAAGATTCCACGTAGGAGGAGCAGTCATGAGAAAGTTCAGGAGAGGAGTTGTTTCCTGGACAGTGTTTTACTTTACAAATTGACATGACTTCATTGTCCAGACTTGTTCTCTGCAATTACCAGGAGTACTGCTTGTGAGATCTCTGCGGAGTTAAACGTCCATCAAAAACACAAAAAACCCACGACTGATTCTCATGAGCTGAACTTGGAGCAGATTATTAAAAAAATGTAAAATACTTTGCTGTACCACTTTACAAGCCATTCTGAGTTCTCATGTTGCCAAGTTCTAAAAAGGCTCATTTCGTCATAAGACTCGTGCCAAGAAGCTTCATTTTGCTTCAAGTTGGCGTCTGCTGCAAATAGGCCACAAATAGCTCAGCACCCTCTTAAGTGCTGTGGCAAAAATGGACTTTCAAGTACGCAGAGTACAACCAAGCTATTTCTGCTGGGTTTTTTTTTCTTTTTTTCTCCCCCAAATAGAAGTGGTCACATCAAGCATGTAAAGCATTCAACATCTGAGCACAATGCCAGACTGAACAGACAGAAGAAATCATCACTGCACCACTGATGATGCCATAACCACAGCCCAAACCATCCACTAAGGTGGCCTAGTATTCACTACACCCCCGATGACCAGTCACTGCTCAATCAATACTCTTGCTCTGTGCACCTAGGTCAGAGGTCAAACCCATTATCACTACTAGAATGAGAGAGCAGAGTGTTGTGGCATGACTCTGGCCGGTCAGCAGTGGAGCTGAAAATAACTGGCCCTGATCAGGGCACAATAGTGTGGCCGTGTGCGCTGACCTCTGTCCTTCTGGCTGTCTAGCTACAAGTCCCTCTAAGGATCGATATCATGGAGGAGAAAGAGACCATTGTGGTTGAATGGGCTGGGTCTATTCTCTCTGCCGGGCGCAGGAAGCCGGGGTGAGGGCAGGACACTTGTGCTGGTGATGATGTCATTGTTCCAGCCTGTCAGCATTTACCAGCAGGAACGGGATTCCCGAAAAAGTGTGGGCAAGGAAGAAGAAGAAGAAAAAAAAAAAAAACAAAGATGGTCATTGAAGGATGGGTGGAGGAAAGGAGAGAAAAATGGAGACAGGAAAAGAGAAAAGGATACTAAAATATACCAGTGCTGTCGCAATTATGTGATTAAACTGTTCACACACACATTTTCTGAAACCACTTATCCTTCTGGGTTAAACTGTCTAATTAAGGAAAAAACAACAAAAAAAAACTGATTCCATTCAGCTTTCTGATGAATAAGCAGTGATTAGCTGGTCATTTTCACTATGATGATGCATATTTTTAATTCTCCTGCTCTCTCTTATAGTACAAAATAGAGCCTAATGGACACAAATACAGCAAGGTCCAAACGTCTTACAACCCCAATTCCAATGAAGTTGGGACGTTGTGTAAAACATAAATAAAAACAGAATACAATGACTTGCAAATACTTTTCAACCTATATTCAATTGAATACACTACAAAGACAAGATATTTAATGTTCAAACTGATAAACTTTATTGTTTTTTGCAAATATTCACTCATTTTGAATTTGATACATGCAACACATTCCAAAGAAGCTGGGACAGGGGCAACAAAAGACTAGGAAAGTTGAGGAATGCTCAAAAAACACCAAGAGCAATACTAATACTAAAATACTAAGAAGTTCTGAAATTAATGTTGAAAATTCAATGATTTTTCTTTTCATATTGTTATCTCTCATACTTCCTCTTATTCTTCTTCCACACTTTTCTGCGATTAATACAGCCCGAACTGCTTTATGTACAGACTCTGTACAAACTGCGTTTCAGAGGTCTCGGCGCTGTGACTTGTGCTATGTATTTTTTGAGTCCATCGGTT